>NW_022195028.1:37500-139009 GCF_008641045.1 Pistacia vera | reverse complement strand
TGTGTTTCTTTAACAAAGTAAAGGATAGGGTATTAATATATTAAGTCTAAAAAACTATAGTAGATTACAAGATCGGAGCACTATAAAATATCAAGTATTGACATGTGACACTTGTAGACGAAGAATTAATAAAAAAAGACTCGGTGTTTTCTTATTAAATTCGCGTTTTTATTATTAAAGTAAAGGATGGAGTACTATTTTATTAAAAAGAAAAAGACTTGGTGTTTCTTAGTAAAGTTAATAGTCTAGTAGATTATAAAATCAAAGCACGATACAAAACCAATTGTTCACTTATGACACTAGTTGACCAAGAATTACGAAAAAAAATATTTTAATTTTATTTCTCTTTATGAGTATTTTTGAATATAAACTAAGCTGAAATAAGTAAGGAATGAGATATTATGACTTAAATTTTTTGATTTAATTTTAGACATTTAATATGAACCATTTATCTTTGTTAATCCAATGATAATAGAAGAGAAGTTTAAGATCATTGCATTAGTTCACAAAGAGTATCAAAAAATTGAGTTAAAAATTCAAGTAACAATATCCTGACCCATTAAGTAAGATCTGGTCATCTTTGTTAATCCAAATGATGTAATTGAGGGGGTTGGCTCAGTGAAGAATACAATTAGTTGATTAAGGCTATACTAAAATAAAGAAAGACCAAGGTTAAGTCTTGCCAATAAATGACAGAGGGTGAAGAAGTAGTTGACCTCTAATTAAACACAAAATTAGCCAACCATAATATCTTAAAGTAATTTTACATTTAAGTTTAAATTTAAATATAATATTGCTTTACGTAATAATAGTAGTGCCAATAAATTAATAATGGTAGGTGACGAGCAAGTTGGTCTTTAATTAAACACATGATTAGCCAACTATAATATCTTAAAGTAATTGTGATGATGATGTGGCTTGAGACTGCCATGGTGGAGTCAACTTCAGTAAAAGGAAATGGATTTAAGTCTAAGCTGATGCGGCGTTGTTTGGATATCAAAGATAAGTGCTCTATCTGGCACACGCATCCCATTTTGTTGCAACAAACTCACAGCTCACCCCTCTTTGTCTCTGGTTCCTTCTCAGCCCTAGCGACAGAAGATTCTAGTGCTCCTTTTCTCTAACAAACTGCAGATCATACTGGACAGCTGGAAGATGATCAATGGGGTCTTGATGTGTATAAATTTCTGACCATTTTGTGCGAATACAAAGGGTGTAGAGAGAGTGCTTAATTGGGTGTGTTCTTTCTTGTTATTCTTTGGTTGTTTACTCTTTGTAACATTTGGTTCTCTTGATTAATGAAATACCCTATAGTGTGCCTTGAAGAGTGGATGTAGGCTTCCTTAGCTGAACCACTATAAATCTCCTATGCCAATTTCTTTTTTTGTTTAGTTTCATGCTTTTCTTAATCTCTAATTTTATTGCTTGATAAGATTGTATTTACTCACTGATTGATTTGATTAGCATAGTTGAGAGCCCTAATTAGTCACTACAATAATTTTACCTCTAAGTTTAAATTTAAATATAAGATTTCTTTACATAATAATAATAGTGCCAATAAATTAATAATGGTAGATGACGAGCAAGTTGGTCTTTAATTAAACACATGATTAGCCAACTATAAATATATTGTGTTTTTGACATCTAACAATAATAGCAGTAATACCAGTTTCAATTTTAAAGGTAGACTTGTAAACTAAACCTTGCATTAACCAACATAATTGTCTTACATAAACAAACTACACTTACAATTTTTTCTTTACAAACTTATATGTATTTATCATATCATTCATCCACATTTATTAAGTATTTATTGAAAAAAATTCTAAATTCTTATATAATATCCATTCATTTTATGTCAAATTAATTTATGTAAAATCCTTTGGGCAATGAAAATAATATATGATAAATTCTAAACCCATATTAACCGCTGAAGATCAATTCTCAATCCCATAACAAAAACTTTTTAGGGCAAGTTTTCAACATCCATTATTTATAAGTATTACACACATAAGTGTTATTTTCTTTATAAGAATTATTGGGCTTGTACAATAGTTTCCTAATAATATAAAATTTCTGTGCTACGAAGATTCAGTCCGAAAAAAGAAAATCTATTTATTAATTACCTCCAAGAATTTATAATTGTAGCAATAGAATCTTGGAAGGGATTTCATGCATATGCACGAACTAAATCATTCACTTCAATTTTTATTTATTTATTTTTATTGCTTTTGAACATCAAACTATTTTCTTTATATATAGGAGAGAAATTCAACAGAGAGAGCATATTGACTCAACTAAGAGAAAATCAGTAAATAGACAAATTACTAGACTGCGCTTTACTTAATTTTGAGATTATTCAGAATAATAGAAATAGAGATAACCAAACAAACAGTCGACTGGGAAACTTTCCAAAGCGTTATTCGGTACAAACATGCACTCAATCAAGCAGAAAAATAGGGAATTTCGATTTTCCCTTCAAGTTCAATAAAGTACAACAACGCAAATTTCAAAAACTGACAAATACACCCCCAAATAACAATTCAAGACACAAAGATAAAAAAACATCACATTAGCAGCAATCGAATCGAAACTTCTTGCACTTGCTGGACTTGACAGAACCTCCAGGAAAACTAGGACAGTTGAACACACAAGTTACACAAAAGTAAAAGCAGAAATTAGAAAATAATAAACAAAAAAAAAAAAAAAAAAAAAAAAAAAGCCTATAGAACATTGTACACAGAAACTACAACAACGAAACATTAATCAAAAAACTACAAGAATTATTTATCATCAATACAGCTTGTTTCATCTGTGGATTGTCAAACTTATGAACTATGGGGGTAAAACCTATAACTATGAAAATTTATTTTGAACTTTACTGTTATGGAAGTATGAATAGAAATAGAAATAAATTAATTTCTCCTTAGTGCAATAACCAGTATTGAAGGGTATTCCAACAATACATTATAGCTAGCACATTTAAACAATTTTCCAAGCTCAATTATAACAATGAATAAGAAGAGAGATTTCTGCACGTACCTGATCGATCATTATTGTCCCTCGATGATGAAGCAACTTCAGGGTCAAGATGACCTCCAAATTAAGAATGTTTAGCGGCTTCCGTCTGCAGCTTTTTACTCAGGGGTGGAGATTTTGGTATCTTCCATTCTCTAAGGGAAGCGAGTTTCTATCCCTGTTGGCAGAGATGACAATCGAGCAACTCACAATCTCAAGTTTTGAAGGGCTGTGAGACCTGCAAGCCATGCTGGTAATTCTGTGAGCTTGGGACATTCTTCAATACGGATGTACTCTAAAGTGTTAGCAGACCCTAAAGTATCAATTGGGGTAAGTCCTCTGGCTCTTCAATTCATAAATCATGAACACTTTAAGCTTCAGGCTGAGATTTCCCCTTGTAAGTCCATTCAGATTAAGCTTCGGACAGCTGGATATCACTAGCTTCTCCAAGTCTCCAGAAGTTTTACATTGTCTGGCAACGTGGTCAAGCATCACAACCTTGCAACAATGTTCGGATGGTGGGGGAGACTTTCCATCCCTTCACGCAAACTTTCTAGATTCTTACATATAAGTGCAATACTGGACAGATTTGAAACATCAGCTCCATTGGTGGAAGACGCTCCCACTGTTAGTTAATACAATGTCTTAGGCTAACATCTCTGTATATTACGGGTAAATTCTTAAGAGCTGAACAACACCACGAGTTTTCAGGTTGCAAACGCAGAAGCTTACAATAGTATCATAGAGTTTCTCCAAATCTGAATTCCAGGATAAGTCAAGAAATCTCAAATGTTTCAATGCAGTACAGAATCTGAAAGCTCTTTGAATGTAAACCGCTTAAGCATAACAGCCAGAGGCACTCAAATTTCGATATCCACTTACTGACGAAAGATTCAGCAACACGCTAGATTGAGACTTTGCAGATGATGGTCTGCAAGTTGTTCGAAATAGTGGAACTTTTTTAACCATTTGCAATGCCAAGAAATGAAAAATGTCGAGCATTGCCCAGAAATGACAACTGTCGAAATTTACATCGTAAGCAAGATTCTGAGATTTATCGTTTGTAGTTTCTTTGTGCATCTTTTCCACAGATCAATATAAGATTGTGCATTTAAATGTAAAAAAATAACCACGATCTTCAATATCTGAAAGAAACACCTCGAAAATATACTTCAAATATGCAACCAACATCTGCCAAATCTTCATTTTCATTTGGAAATTTTAGAAAACCATGCGTCATCCAATTACCAATCATATAATCACTGTTAAAACAAGTATTCCTTGGAAATAAAGAGCAATAGGCAACATCTTGCAATGAGATGGCAAATGAGATAACTCAATTTTAACGCTGATAGAATGTTATCTCTATCTTTTTCTGGCTCCCATTGACACTACCTCTAATTAATTTCCACTCCGCCGGATCTGTGTTTTTATAAAGTAGGGTCCTAAAGTTTTAAAAATAAGGGAACACCGCCCATTTTTCCACTATTTATTCCCAATCCAATGAATTCTGATTCTGCTTTGTCTGTTTCTTGATGACGTGGCTTCTCGTTTGCCATGTGGAAGTCAGCTTTCTTTGTTAAAAGTCAAACACAGGAGCAACTCGTTTTGGCCACATAATGAGTTTTTGTTAGACTATCACACTTTACACAGCCTTCATCTCTCTCCTTTCTATTTTGGTTTGACAGCTCTTAACTAAGAGAAAGTTCCAGAATCGATTTCATCTTACAGTTACGGAGTAATCAAAGACAAGTGGATGACATCTAGGAAGGGACATGTGTATTTAACACATGCTGATGCTGAAGGAAGAGGCATATTTCAGATTGAGAAAAACCTAGGGTTTTAAATGGTGTGTTCTTTCCTTATTGTAATCTTTTATGTTCTGGTCTGATCTTTACTCTGTACTATGTTGATTGATAATGGAATGCCCTATTGTGAGCCTTGGAGAGTGGATGTAGGCTGTAAAGCTGAACCACTATAATTTTTGTGTCTTGATTATGTTTGATTGATTCCTTGTCTTCATTTTTTATATCTCGGATTGCTGAGTTGATAAATGATTTACTGCTAAATTAGGATTAAGTAAACCTTAAAAATCTAACAAATTGGTATTAGAGCCTAATTGAAGGTCCAGTTAGGGTTTCACTGGTTTAATCGTGCCTAAATTCAGTTTTTAGGTTTTCTTAAACTGATTACTTCTCTATTACTGTGTGTTTTTTAGATCTGTGAGAAAAACATGTCGACTAAGTTTGAGCTTGAAAAGTTTACAGGTGAAAACGATTTTGGATTATGGAAAATGAAGATGGAGGCAATATTGATTAAAGAGGGCTTGACTTTAGCTTTGAAGGGAGAAGAAGAGTTACCTAATACATTAACCACTACTAAAAAGCGAGACATGCTGAACAAGGCCAAAAAGCTCACTGATCCTCAGCTTGGGTGACAAAGTGCTTCGAGAAGTCAAGAAAGTAAAGACTGCTGCAGAGATATGGAATAGGTTAGACTCACTTTATCAGTCAAAGACTGTTCCTAATCAGTTATTTCTAAAACAAAGTTTATTTGGGTTTAAAATGGATGAACAAAAATCACTAAAGGATAATAAGAATGATTTTCTTAAGATTATACAAGATTTAGAAAGTATTTCAATTGAAACTTGTGATGAGGATCAAGTTGTGATCCTGTTAAATTCTTTACCCAAAACTTACTCGAACTTTGTAAAAACTTTGAAATATGGTAGGCAGACTCTGACGTTAGAAGAAGTAGTAAAAGCTATCTCAGCTAAGGACACTGAAAATAGGATTAGAGAAAGAAATGTGAGTGATGGTGAGGGTCTTATAGTTAGAGGAAGATCTGAGAAGAAGATTTGGAAAAAGGGAGGGCAGAATAGACGTAGGTCTAAATCTAAAACTGGGAAATGGAAGTGTTTCTTCTGCCATAAGGAAGGCCACCTTAGGAGAGACTTGAATAGACACTCAGTTTAGTTGGAGCAGTTTCTGCCAGTTTGGTGACATTATTTCCAAATTGAAACTTGGCTGGAGCACATGAGGTAACATGAAGAGAAGGTTGAGGAATCATTTCAGTGGATTGACAAGGAAGTGTCTTGAGAAAGCTGTGCAGAGAGTCACCTTTTGCTTTATTTTCAATCTTCCCGATGGTTGGTATTGTAAGCTGGTACAAGCCTTTATTCAGAACTCCTTGAAGCAGAGTTTTCTATGACAGCTTGTCCTTAATAATACATCCATCAGCAGAGAACTCAACAACAACGTTATTGTCTTTTGTAATTTTAGAGATACTAAGTAAATTTTTTGTTACATGAGGTACACAAAGTATATTCCTAAGGTAAATGGATTTGTTTAGATAATTTGAGGGAAAAGTGGTCATACCTGTGTGTGAGATTTCAAGGTTTTGTCCATTTCCAACTTGTAAAGTTTCTGGACCATTATACTGACTTTTGAGAGATAGATTCTGCAAGTCAGGAGTGATATGGTGAGTTGCTCCTGAGTCAATGAACCAATTCGGATCCATGACTATAAGAGGAGTAGCCATTTGTGAAAAAATTCCATTTTGATGGTTATCAAAAACCGTTTCAATACCAAGTGTGGTTGAACCTGAAGGTTGCTACTGTTAAGAGTTGAAGGCATTTGGCTAATACTTTAGTGCTGGAGACTGATTACTTATAGTGTTCATGGGAACCAAGGAAGATTGGTTCGTATAGTAAGGTGCAGAGCATGTGTTAGCAAAGTAAGCTTGTGCAGGAGAAAAAATTGGTGAAGATTGATACCTATGATTCTGAGTACCTTGAAAATTTGTATCAAATCTGTGATAGCATTGGAGTGCCATATGTCCAATTTTCCCACATAGTTGGCATATCATTCTTGGTTTATAAAAATTTCTACCTCTGCCATGGCCTTTTCCAAAGCTTCCAATAGTTTGATGCATGTCCTAACCACTTGAATAGACATTCTGTGATTCTATCTGTCCTTGAGATTTTCCATACACAGGTTGGTTTGGTTGATGAGCTGTTGCATTTGAGTTTTGTTGATGTGGCTGAGAGTTCATGGTCTGTTTATTTGCAAGAAAGATTATTGCTTCATGAAATCCTATATACGCTGAGTGTTGTTTCTCCAACCTCATTTCATGCTTGTGTAATAGGAACTGTGCTTCTTGAAGAGAAACATCTCCACTTCGTGAGGTTAAATTTGCTACAATTGTGTCATATTCAGTTCCCAGACCATCAAGAATGTACATAAGCAACTCTTCATCGTTAACAACTACTCCACTAGCAATTAATGATCCAACAACTTCTTTCATTTTCAGTACATAGTCATTGATGCTCAAGTTTTCTTTTCTGGTTGTTTGTAGAAGATTTCACAGATGCAGTATTCTAGCTTTTGAATCAGTAAGAAAATGCATTTCTAAAGTTTTCCAAACATCAAAACTTGTTTCACAATTTGCTACATGCCTAAACATTGTTTCAGAAATGGAAGATATCAACCAGCCAAACAGAAATTGATCTAACTTTTTCCAGATAGTGTACTCTGTGTTAACAGTTTTTCCAGAGTTATCATTTTGAGAGATTAAGTAAGGTGAAAGACACAGTTTATCACCTGTAACAAATCCTTCCAGTTCATAGGCTTTCAATGCAGGGAGTACTTGTGATTTCCAGTAGGCATAGTTCTTCTCTCCTAGTTTCACGGTGATGTTTGGTAGAGCATTTGCCAGAGGAAAAGATGATATTGAGCTTGAGATCTTTCCATCAGTGTTGATTTAAGTTGATTTAGATGACTTAGGATCAGCCATTGACGTTTGTCAATTAAGGCTCTAATACCATGAAAACTTACAAAAGAAAAAGGAAGAAAAAACAGAGTACAAAGACTCTGAAACAGAGAGTAAAAGAATCAGTACTGAAGCATTTATTTCTTACTGATTTTTTCTGAATCAATCTGTCTTTTTCATCTACAATTTATAAAGAAAGCAAGTCAAGTGCTGACCTATTTTTCTGGAATCTCATATTCACATTCTATGTTACACAGGTTTACTCTAACCATTGGATTGTTTACGTTGATGCAAGTTGCATGGCAACTTGTCAACTTGCATAACTAAAGAATAACAACCCATGCAACTTGCATAACAAAAGAGTAACAGCCTTGCCAACTTGCACAACAATATCAGCCACAACTTGTCAACTTGTTCAACTAATTTTGATCCACTTGCAGTTTGTTGAGAGAAATGCAGAAAGTGCCGTTAGGAACTGAAAACTTTAGCTGCTTGAGCTGAAGCTTGCTGTAGTTTACATGGATTAACTAAGACCCTTATTGATGTTAGGTATATCCATGGCCTCAAAAGAAATCTTATCTCTCTTGGAACTTTAGACTCTATAGGTCTAAGTTATAAGGCTGTCAATGGGAGTCTTAGTGTTTTGAAAGGGTCTTTGGTTATTATGAAGTCTGAAAAAAGGAATGGTTTGTATGTGTTGAAAGGTAGGACTGATAGTGGAGTGGCTAATATTGGGTCAACTGAGGAGCTAGATAAAACTACCTTGTGGCACCAAAGACTTGCCCATGTCAGTGAAAAAGGTTTAGGAGAACTTAGTAAACAAAACCTACTGTGTGGGGATAAAACAGGGTACCTGACTTTCTGTGAATACTGTGTATTTGGAAAAATGAGCAGAGTAAAATTTGGGACTGGACAACACTACTCAAGGTCACCGCTTGAGTATGTGCATTTTGATATATGGGGACCATCAAGGCATTATTCACTTGGAGGATGTAGATACTTTATAAGTCTTGTAGATGACTACTCTAGGTATGTTTGGATTTATTTCCTTAAAACCAAGGATGAAGCCTTTCCTAGATTTAGGGAATGGAAAACCATGGTTGAAAATCAAAGTGGAAAGAAATTGAAGAAGTTGAGAACTGATAATGGATTGGAATTTGTTAATGAGGAGTTCAATAACTACTATAGAGACAATGGGATAGTTACACATAAGACAATGAGACACACTCCACAATAGAATGGTCCCTGTGAAATGATGCATAGAACTATTCTAGAAAAAGGTAAGAAGTATTCTGTCATGTTCTAAACTTTCAGTTAAGTTCTGGGCAGAAGCAACCCACACTGTGGTCTACTTGATTAATATAACACCTTCTTCAGCTATAGGTTTTAGGGTTCCACTTGAAAGATGGACTAGTCACCCCGTAAACCTGGAAAATCTTAGAGTGTTTGGGTGCCTAGCTTATGTTCATATAAAAGATGAAAAATTAAAAGCTAGAGCCATTAAATACATTTTCTTAAGATATCTAGATGGGGTTAAAGGCTATAAGTTCTGGAATTTAGAATCTAAGAAATGTATTGTGAGTAGAGATGTCATTTTCATAGAAAATATCCTACCTGGTTCAGGAGGTAAACCTGATGAATCTGAGAATTTCCATCCAGGAGTAAAACACTTAGAACTAGAAGTGGTTTAGGAGGTAAACCTGAAGAATCTGAGAATTTCCATTTAGGAGTATAACACTTAGAACTAGAAGTGAAGGACTCCAGTTTCAGTTCAAGTTTGAATCAAGGTGGAGTTGAGGAATTAAATACTCATGAGGATGAACCAATTGCTGATCATGAAGTAGGTCAAAATACTCAGGTGTAGATACATCAAACTTGACATATTATCAATTATCAAGAGATAGAATTAGGAGAACGATCAGACCTCCCAACAGACTAGGATATGTAGACCTGGTTGCATATGCACTTCTAGAGGGAGAAATGAATGATGAACCTAAGATATTCCAAGAAGCAGTCTCAGGATCTGAAAAGTTGGAATGGAAGAAAGCCATTGAAGAAGAATTTGATTCTCTAGTGAAGAATAATACATGGACCTTGGTTGATAAACCAGAAGATTGTAGAGTGGTAAAATGCAAATGGATTTTTAAAAGAAAACCAAGTTTAACAGCTCAGGATGCACCTAGGTACACGGCTAGGTTAGTTGCAAAGGGGTTTACAAAAGTAGAGGGGGTTGACTATAATGAAATCTTTTCTCCAGTGGTCAAACATACATCTAGCAGGGTACTAATCTCTCTTGTAGTTCAATTCAACCTAGAATTAGAACAACTCGATGTGAAGACAGCTTTCTTGTATGGGGATTTGGAAGAAAGCATCTTAATGGAGCTACCTGAAGGATACAACAGTGCTACAGGTAAAGTTTGTTTATTAAAAAAATCATTATATGGTTTGAAATAGTCACCACGACAGTGGTATAAGAAATTTGATTCTTTTATGATAGAAATTGGGTTTAATAGATGTAATTTTGACAGCTGTTTTTATTTTAAAAGAATCTCTAAACTAACTCAAATTTTTTACTGTTGTATATGGATGATATGCTTGTGGCATGCCATGATAAATCTGTGCTGTGTCGACTGAAGAGTTTACTGAACACCAAGTTTGAAATGAAAGAGCTGGGTCAGGCTCAGAAAATTCTTGGTGTTTCTATTATCAGAAATAGAACTTCTAGAAGTCTAAAGTTAGTACAGCAGGACTATACTGAGAAAATCCTGAAGAAATTCAATATGCAAGATGTTAAATCTGTTCAAAATCTTCTTGGTGCTCACTTGAAACCTTCACATGAGCAGAGTCCATAGATGGAACAAGAGAAGCTGGAGATGGTAGAAATTCCTTATGCAAGTGCATTAGGAAGCTTAATGTACCTAATGATGTGTTTAAAACCAGACTTAGGCTTCACTATAAGTTTGGTAAGCAGATTTATGAGCAATCCAGGAAAGACTCACTGGATGGCTCTTAAATGGATTATGAGATATTTACAGGGAACCAAATCAGCAGGCATTGTTTTTAGAAAAAAAAAAAAAAAAACAAAGTTATGATGATTGTGTTGAGGGTTTTTGTGATGCAAATTATGCAGGAGACATAGACACAAGGAAGTCTACATCTGCATTTGTTTTCACTTTGTGGGGAAATATTATCAGTTGGAAATCCAAGCTGCAACATATGGTTACTTTATCTTCAACAGAGTCACAATATGTAGCATTAACCGAGGTAGCAAAGGAAGCTACCTGGTTGAAAGGATTGATAAATGAGTTGGGTATTGAGCAACAGACAATGAAGATTAACAGTGATAGCCAGAGTGCAATTCACCCCTGCAAAAACCAAGTATACCATGAAAGAACTAAACACATAGATGTTCGTCTTCATTTCATTAGAGAAATGATCGAAAGAGGAGAAATCGAGATTAAAAAAATTGATGGTTCTCGTAATCCTGCTGATATGTTCACAAAACTTGTTCCATTTGAAAACACAGGCTCTATATGAGCCTTCTTCAAGTTCTAGAGTGAACTTATGAATTCCAAGGCCAGATGGCGTGACAAATCAAGAAGCCAAGGTGGAGAATTGTGATGATGTGGCTTCTCATTTGCCACAATGGAAGTCAGCTTTCTTTGTTAAAAGTCAAACACATGGAGCAACATCGTTTTGGCCAAACCTAATGAGTTATTTGTTAGACTATCACACTTTTACACAATCTTCATCTCTCTCATTTCTATTTTGGTTTGACAACTCTTAACCTAAGAGAAAGTTCCAGAATCGATTTCATCTTACAGTTATGGAGTAATCAAAGACAGGTGGATGACGATCTAGGAAGGGAGCATGTGTATTTAACACATGCTGATGCTGAAGGAAGAGGCATATTTCAGATTGAAGAAAACCGAGGGTTTTCGAATTTGGGTATGTTCTTTCCTTATTGTAATCTTTTATGTTCTGGTCTGATCTTTACTCTGTACTGTGTTGAATGCCCTATTGTGAGCCTTGGAGAGTGGATATAGGCTGTAAAGCTGAACCACTATAATTTATGTGTCTTGATTATGCTTGATTGATTCCTTACCTTCATTTGTTATATCTCTGATTGCTGAGTTGATAAACGATTTACTGCTAAATTAGGATTAACTAAACCCTAACTACTAGAAATCTAACAGTTTCATCCCTAAACGCGAATTTCACAAACAACGACAGACAATCCTCCGGAGAAAGGCCTTCTAAAAGATAACTATCAACAGTGCCCGTTATTGACGTAACTTGGCTACTACGCGTTGTAACCACAATTTTACTTCCGTTTGCTTCTTGCGTGAATAATTGTTTTAACTTGTTCCATCGATCATAATTTTCATTCCACACATCATCCAAGATGAGCAAAAATTTCTTATCAGCCAATTCGTTTAACAAGCAGTCTTCTAACTCAACGACTCCTAATTCAGACTGATCTTTACCAGTTGCAGAAGTATAGGCTTCTTTCATTATCTTAATCATATCAAAGTCCTCAGGTACACTTGCCCACATTTTTAACTTGAAGTGCTCATCTATCCTTTTGTCATCAGACACTAGTTTGGCAAGAGTTTGTTTTTCCAATACCTCCTAATCCAACTATAGGAATTACGGACACCCTTTCAGCTTCTTTGTTTGGTTTCATCAACAATTTTATAATGTTTTCCTCATCAGTGTCTCGTCCAAAAACTTGAGAAGTACCGACAAAGGGATGGTTCATTACATTCTCTCCTGAAGAAACAAGCTTGGTGTCTGGATCCTTAACAGCTATAGATATAGACCGAATATTACCTATCTTTTCATCTAATCTTTTTCTAGTCACCTTGATTTTAAGATAATATTTGACGATATTGAGTTTGCCTACCTGTTTGGCCAGTACTTCACACTTCAATTCATCCAACAGATCCTCAGCGTCATACAACAGTTCTGAAAGCTTTTCGAGCCCGTCCTGCAGCTCGCAGTTATGTAACTGTTGTGCCTCTGCCTTCATGAGTACAGCTTTCCCCTTGAACAAGATTTCTTTGGGCTTCATTATTTCTTTTCGAATCCTTGATGGCAAGCCACTGTCTGAGGAAGTAAGGAAGTCTATCTCCGTCAAAATATTAGCTGCAATCGTTGACGGAAATGATTCTGTCATGTTCTTTGAGAGGAAAGAAAAATTGGGATAACAAATTGGCTGAGAAGTGAAAAACGATGCTTCGATCTTTTGATTATGAGTAGGTTGATACAAGACAACTTGGGTTGTGAGCTCAAAGGATGAAACATGGACTTCTAAAACAAAGCCCAGCAATGTTACGTAATTTAGATTTACATCCTGTAAGGATTTAACTACCTCGTTAGGTAAGTAGCTTATATTTTGGTTAATCCTTTTGCCCAGACGGTAACATTACTGGTAGTAGAATGTTTTTATTAAGGATCTGTGTGATGAGTGTATCCAATTAAAAGTGTGTGCTTTTGAAAAACAAAGCTCTATTATAATGCGGTTAGGTACTTTTGCTCTGCCAACCATATAATCAAGAGGTAAAGAAGTGTACTATTATTTATGTTTATTTTTAATTATTTGTTTTTATTATAAATATTTTGTATTTTATATTCATTCGTGTATTCTATTAATTGCTAAGATTACACGTTACATTCGAATATATATATATATATTCGAATGTAACGTGTAATCTTAACAATTAATAGAATACACGAATGAATATAAAATACAAAATATTTATAATAAAAACAAATAATTAAAAATAAACATATATATATATATATATATATATATATATTTTATCGGCTAAAAGTAAGGATTACATGTTACATGAGTTTTAACTATAAGCAAATATGAATGGTTTTAGAGAAGAAAAGAAAATTATCAGAACCGATTCTTCTAATGTGAGTTACCTCCTTCTCATAGAAAGGATTCAAAAGATAACAACTAGGCTCTATCTCAAGACATAATTATGCATCATAAACAATGTATATGTTTTTTTAATATAGGGGTCTCATTTTTATTTTTATTTTTATTCAGTTAAAACTCTCTTACTTTTATAAATTAATTAAAAGTAATATTATACATTTGGTTATACAAACTCTTATTTATTATATAATATAATGTTACGCCATTTATTCGTAATTATATATGGAATATTTATTATATTAATTTATTAAATTTATAGACTCTTTTGTGTAATGTCACGAATTTATATATAAACATTTTAAATCATCAGCTTAATAAAAGGAAAAAGATATTTAAGGTTTTATCATCTATCCCTTGAGAGATTAGAAAGTTTTAAACACATCTAGGGTTTTGCAAAAGTAGTATGCACCTCCCCAGTTTATCATTGACCCCCTTAAAATTATCATTTACCCTGCTAGTAAAGTATTATAAAGTCCCCTTATATGAAGATATAAAATACTTTTTAGAAACCATGGGGCGATTATACATGCTTATCTCCTGGGGGGTGTTTATAAGAACCAATGTTTTCAAACTAGGTCTGCGGCTTGACCCAGTCAAAGGGTAGGTTCCTGGGTTAACTAGTCAACTAATTGGATTGGTTGGGTTGATGGTTTGAATGTTATATCCAGCATGTTTGAAATCCAACACACATACCCTTGAGAAATTTTATTAGTCCTTGTAAGTAATACACCCTGCTATCTAGGCAGACAACCCTAGATTAATGAATCAAATTTCCCAATCCAACTCTCAAACCAAAGCCACTTAACCAATAAACCATTGTTTCCCTTCCCTTCGTTTTTCAAACCCTAGCCTTACATTTCATCACTCTTACTCTTTCATACTATGTTATCACACTCTCCGATGAAGTGGCAATAGAATTCAATTGAGCAAGGAAAAACACTTTCTTTTGTACTCCTAGAATCGGTTACTAATCGAAGAGAAAATCAGACTTCACGACAAAAGAAAAGAAGAGTATTTCTGTCAAGTCAGCTTCAAAGCAAGAAGGCGATTTTGCTGAATATAAAAGGGACCCATCTCTATAAACCCAAACCCAAATCCCTTTCTAACCCATCTCTCATTCACCTTTTCTCAACTTCCCAAAATGACAACTATGAAAACAACAACAAAGTAAATGGCAAACGGCAGGAATAGAAGATTTCAGTGAAGATTATGAAGAAATTTACTTTGAAGTTTCAAGATGCCAAATGAGAATAATGTAGGGATTTCACAATTTCATTTTTCATTAACCTAGTTTTGGCACCAGTTCAGTTGGACCGGCGGTTCACTATTGCTCCTTTGGTCGCGAGTTAATTGCTAAAAACCGTTTTTTGGCATAATCGGCCTAACGAGTTCCCCTGTTCCCGGTCCGACCAATTGAACCAGTCAGGCTGAGTCGGGTTTTAAAATAGTGATAAGAACCCAAAAGTATTTATATGTAAATGCACATGGATCCACCCATCAAGAAAGCACACTCCACATGGGCAACGACCAGAAGGGGCCTCTAATTGATATTTTTGAAACTTGTATTCTCTTATAATAATTCAGTAAAGTTGTATACCTCAATGATAATATCCCTCTAATGAAATAAAAATTTTATTACTACGGAAGCAATTAAAAATTATTATAGGAAAAGGTGCCACGCTTGTCGATTTGTTATTTTGTTACATATGTATTAAGGAGATTATCACTAAATTATTAGACATAAACATTCTAACTAACCGTGTTTCTTTATTAAAGTTAATAAGATAAGAGTAAGGCATTAATATTAAATTTTAATAAATTTACTACATTACAAAATAAAAAAAAAAGACTTTCGTGTTTCCTTGTTCAAGTAAAGCATAAGGTATTAATTTATAATATATATCTTTTTTTATGTGGTAGATTAGAAAATCAAACCAAAAAAAAAAAACAAGTGTTCATTATATTGGATTAAAATAATTTTACAACTCAAATCCAATGATATAAATGCATGGTCCTGATAAAATTATATACTAAGACACCCTAATTAGAGAATTAGGGATATTAAGTTATCTAGCCAAGATGTCTTTACATTAATTTTGTCATGACTATGCTAAATATTGTTGGTTTCAACTTAGTAAACTGAAATGATATTTCACAACTCAAATCTAACGGTAGCAATTGTCACGACCCTATAAGAATTGTGAGGCCTTAGTGCACAAACAAGAGATCGAACACTAAGTCAACCTAAATAAACCCACAAACTCTCAAAGAAAAATAAGAACACGAAATGGAGAGACACTATTGTATTGCTCTTAATTGAATAGGATGTTTGGAATGAATTAAATTTAATACTAACTAGCTTTATATAGGATTTTATGAGTAGATCCGACGGTACAGACCTGTACATATCCACTAAAATGAATGGCTAAGATTAAGTATGTAAGCAATATGATCATAGTCTTATTCTGTTGCCTTTTTGGTGAAGGAATATTTTGGAAACTTTTGAAAATATTCTTTGGCAAATTCTTTGATACTTCTGAGTACAGTTTGGGTTAATCCTTTTTAATTAGATATTGAGCTTTATACGGACTTGAGCTTGGGTCGAACATGACACAATGCCTGATCGTGATAAAATTATATTAGGACTTCTTGATGAGAGAATTACCAATTAAGATTGAAAATTGGTAATCACTCAAAAAAAAAAAAAAAAAAATTTCATGTTCATCTGGATTTATTATGTCATGTATGTATTCCTTACTGAGTGTTTTTTGCCCCAAAAGTTGTATGTGAAATAAATTAATATATATAATTCATATTTGTTATTTCTCGAGAATATTTTCTTTAGGTTAATATGTTAAGAAAAACTTTAAAATTAAAAGTTACGATTCTTGAAATCAAAGTTTCATTTGATTTCTTGTTCTATGTATAATGCTTTATTATTATTATATTTTGTTAGGTATAGTTGAAAGATTGTGTAATTGTTTAAGATTTAAAGGAAATTATTGGGCGTCAGTGATATATAGCTTTTGAAAATATACACACTCAACCATTAGATTAAATATAGGTTAATGGTAGTTGTTTAGTGTTCCAACCCAAAGGCGGAGGCTATCCGAGGCCCACGATTTTTTTAAAATTTATATAGAAAATATTTGGTCCCTCTAATTTAAATTTTCACTGTAGCCCCCTTGGTTTTTGAAATTAACCTTGGCCCCAAAAATGTGACTTTTAAATCTCTGGCCTTGTCATCCATTAAACATTACATATTGGCCCCATTTTGGTAAAGCCTGAATCATTTGTGTAAATTATAAGAGAAAGTCTCTGATGCCATGATGGTATAACTGATGTGATAAAAAATAAGTAAAGACATACATGTCAAGTAATTATCAATCATATTTAATCTAAAGATATATGAAAGAGAAAAAACTCAGAGGTGGTACAAATTCACTTAATGGTGATATATGTGATATAGTACTTGTAGTATTTTAGATTTTTTTTTTTTCTCTATTTTATAAAAAAAGATGAAAAGTTTGTTAATAATTTACATTCATGTCGATTAAATTTAACAAATTTTTTCTATATATTTTCATATTTGGATTGCCCTTATGTAAATTTGCAATTATCTAGAGAGTTCTTAATGGATTAAACATTAAGACAAATTAGAAAGAAAAAAGTTGTTCACGTAATTGTATCTTTAGAGGCTTTTAAGTAGAGATCCTTTACTTATGTTTTCTCATATGAATATCTTCTGTCATGCTATTGAAGATCGTATTTAGGTATTGACTTAAGATATCCATATTCAACTCTATGTATTAACAAATGAGAATCATCAAAGTACTTGTGCAAATAAATATAATCTATGTAATCTAAAGAATTATAAAATGGAAGAATTTATGATAAGAGTAATGCTAATCATCCTAAATATTTATTTCCAAATTTTGCATCTCATATGGCGTGTTCGCAATGTTTGTATATAAAAGACCTAATTCAAGGGTTCCGAATGATGGTTAGTGTTCTAAATTAAGTTAAAAAAAATGGCTCCACGAACTTTTTAAAAATTATATAGACGAACTTTTAAAAAATTATATAGAAACATTATATTTAGTCCCTCTAAATTCATTTTCAACCCTCTCAGTTTTTGGATTTATCCCTTGGCCCCCAAAATGTAACTAAATTAATAGACATTAAAATCCTAACTAATCGTGTTTCTTTATTAAATTTAATAAAATATAGGATTAATATTAAATTTTAAAAGATCTACTAGATTAGAAAATAGAGGCACAATACAAATAAATCAAATATTGAAATATGGCGCGTGTTGACCAAGACTTGATAGAAAAAGATTTTGTTCTTCCTTGTAAATTAAAGGATAGTGTAGATTACAAAATCTTTACTTATGTGAATGGTTATCTCCATTAAAGGGTGTCGAAGTATTTATGCAAATTGTATCTATAAAATGTTCACACATGACACTAGTTGACCCTTTACTTATGTTTTCTTGTATTAACAAATGAGAATCATCCAAGTATTTATGCAAATTATATCTACAAAATGAAGAAATTCATGACAATAATAATTATATCTATACAAAATGAAACTTTTTTTTTTTTTCGGTAACTCCAACTTTGCATTAAGACTTCAACTTTTATGATTTGCAATGATTTTAAAAGGATATAGCCATCACAAATGCACAACCCCTTCACACATTCTTTCGAGTAATTACCAACCAATCAGCTACCAAATGCTAATCCGGTAATCCCATTTGGTAGAAGAGCCCTGTCCATCAATATATATATACATTGGCGAGGTGTTGGGTTCAAGGCTAAACATTCAATCCCTTATGATGGCCAAAGTGAATTCAAATCCACCTATTCTTCCTATCCCCATCTTTACTGGGGAAAAATATGATATATGGAGTACTAAGATGGAGACATATTTTTTCTCCCAAGACTTATGGGACATTGTTAATGAAGAACTCTCTATCCCAGAGATCACCAGCTTCACTCCAGATTGGTTACGAAAGCAGTTGAAAGCAAGTTGGCAGAAAAATGCAGCAGCATTTTACATCCTTCAACAAGCGGTGGATGATAACATTTGTTCAAAAATTTATAAAGTTAAGACGGCGAAAGAAGCATGGAACACTTTGAAAGAAGAGTTCCAAGGCAATACACAGGTACGCGCTGCCAAACTACAATATCTCTTCTTCATTACAACTTATCGTCTCTTCTTCATTACAACTAATCGTCTCTTCTTCATCACAGCCTACCATATTACCAGATAAGGAAAGGAGTAAGTAGTACGAACTTAAAAAAGAATAAAAGAAATTCCTAAGTTTTACTGACAGAAATTCCGTGGCCAGAATAAATGAGGGACTGAGGCAGCTCGACATGGCCAAAAGAAGATGATTAAATATTTATTGCAATTCAGCGACAGTTACTTGAACTTTTATGTAGATTCAACACGTTTTAGTGATGAATCTGTTGTTTCTTTCCTAAATTCGCTTATAATTGCTGGATTTTATGGTAAGATATATATTTTTCATGCGTTCAATGCATTGCCAATTAGAAACTTAGTTAGTACTGCAAGTTTCATATTACTATATTGATGCATATTTTAAGCCATTTTTTCTTGCCCATCATTATGTCTCAGGTTTGGCACTAAAATTGCTTAAAAAACATGGAAATTTAGCTACAAAGCAGTTACCAACTGTTGAGTCTCTTTTGAGTACAATAGCAGGAAAGCCGTCTGCATTTCGGAGTGGACAAAATACAAAGCGAAAGTTTTTGCAATTCTTCAAAGATTATAAACGTGAGTATATATTTCATAATTACTGAATACAAAACTAGGATGGCAACTTTAGGAGGTGAATACAATTTCTTTTATAAAACATTGAGAAGTATTTTAAAGTTCATCTAGCACGATTTACAAATTCATTTCTAAAACTATTTTACAAATTATAATGAAGAAAGTTAATTTTTTTGTACTTCTAAACAAAAAATTGGTGAAAATTCCTTTTGTGTATGAATTGAAGAAAGATTTTATACATTTTGAAACATTAAATATCGTGTTAATTACAATTATTTTTTAGTTAAGTGTCTAAAACTTTTTTTTGGAAAAAAAAAAAAAAAACCAACTTTTCGTTACTTGAATGCAACACTTATTTAGTTTTCAATGTTTTCATATTTATTTATATAAAAATCAATTAATTTGTGATATGGATTGTTTTTATTTGTAATATTAGCTTTTAATTTATCTTTGTTCATAATATTTTAATTTACTCTCACTTGATTATTATAATTCTAATATTAAAAGTTTTACAAAAATCAATGATAATATTAGACTTACTTGATAAGGTTTTGACTTGGTCAAATTCATATATATTATGTAATTATTTATAATCTTTCATAAATTTTTAATGGAAAATAATTTAAAATTTCCAAGGTCCACCACTGCTATTATCAGATCTCTCATGACTATCTCTGTTATTATGGAGTGCAATAGCAGGAAAGCTGTCTGCAATTCCGGTAGAAAAACGGGAAAAGCCAAAGTTTTACCAATTATTCAAGTGTGAGTATATATTTAATAATTAGTAATCTTCTATCATCCAATAACTCATGAATATCCCTGTTATTCAACTGATATTAGAATAGCGTATTTGAAATTTTTTAATTTAATAGATCGGCTAATGCTTATTGTCCAATGACACAACCAATTTTCTTTTTTAAGTTTAAATTATTATTAATATAAATTTATTTCACAATTTATGTTTTAGAAATTGGCATCCTAAGAGAATCTGTTTATTAAATTATTTGAATTTGAAAAACTCCTTCAAGCAACTTTCAAAAACATTTTGCTGTGTTAGCTAAACAAAAATTGAACCCCGTAAAGGATGATTTAAATTTTCAACATTTATTATTTTGAGAAAATATTACTCACCTCTTTATAAGAATATATTCTCTTTTTCTTAAATACATTTTAGTGACTTTTAAAAATTTTAGGGGAGTTTTTTTTCCTCCCCTAAAATTTTCTGAAAACATTGGGTATTTCAGAAAATAAAGTGATTTATATAACCTCGTACTAGGAGTAAGCAGTAAGGTTTAAATGGACTCATATTTTGTGAGACTTTAATAAATTGTTTTCTTCTGACTTGCAATATTCTACCCGGCAACATAGTTATTTCATTGTTGAGTCTATTTAATTTGCAGTTGTATGTTATAAGAAGGAAAAAGGAAAGACAAAGTCGACGCATCACCAAGCACTTCTACTTGTCAAACAATTGTGCAAGGAAATTATAGAGAATCAAGACAACTACGGAAGATCTTCCTCAATCCTAAAACAAGCCTTCCTTTTAGCAGCAGAATTGGGGATTTCCGAAGTTGTGGAAGTGATTATAGATTCATTTCCTGATGCAATCTGGTTTACAAATGAAAAGAATCATAATATGTTCCATTTGGCAGTTTTGCAGCGTCGAGAAAACGTATTCCAACTCATATATCATATGAGTAGTTGTAAAGAATTATTATTGATGTCTCAAGACGTTGACAAGAACAATATCTTGCACTTGGCAGGAAATTTGGCACCCAAAAGTCAACTAAACCGCATTCCTGGTGCTGCTATACAGATGCAACATGAGTTACAATGGTACAAGGTAAGACTTTTATATATAGTGATACAAGGCTGGTATTAGGGGTTTACCTTCTAGTCAAGATTTTACCTTCTAGTCAACTTTACCTTCTAGTTCAAGTAGTAATTTATTATGGTATATATCATAGTTAAATGTTAAGTTTGATTCCTCATATTTCAACTAAATAAATAAAATCCAAATTTTACATGAACATCACAGTTAAAAGTTAAGTTTGATTCCTCATATTTCAACTAGATAAATAAAATCCAAATTTTACAGGAACGTTTGGTATATATGGATCTATTCTTAATGTTCTTTTTTCATGTATTTGTGAATGTAACTATTAGACTATATATTGATGTTGAATCACTACATACTTTTTTTATTTATAAAGTTATAAATATCAGTTTAAGTTCAGGTATTAAATGATTTTACTTAAATTTACTTTCGTTAGTTTGTTAAAGAAATTTAAGCTGACTCATTGCATGCACCCAATACTACGTCAAATATATTAAGATGATATAAGACAGTTAATTATGGATTTTATCTTTTCTATAGGAAGTGGAGAAACTTGTGCCGCCTAATTACAAAGAGGAAAAAAATTCTAAAGGAGAAACTCCACGAATGGCATTTTTGGAAGAACATAAAAGACTTGTCAAAGAAGGTGAGAAATGGATGAAAGGTTCTGCAACCTCATTCTCACTTGCTGCAGCACTCTTTGCCACGATAGTATTTGCAGCAGCCATCACAGTACCAGGTGACTACAGTTATGAGGGTGAACCAAATTTTCGCAAACGGAAAACCTTCAAGATATTTGCCGTTTCAGATTCATTTTCTCTGTTCTCATCAGTTGCTGCCATCATAATATTTTTGTCCGTCCTCACTGCGCGGTATTCCGAACATGATTTTCTTTACTCTGTTCCAACAAAGTTTATGTGGGGTCTTGTTATGTTGTTCCTCTCTCAAACAGCGCTCATGGTAGCCCTTTGTTCCACTGTTTATCTGGTGTTTGGTGACAGAAATCGTGGGTTCCTTTATTTAGTGTGTGCATCAGCTTTAGTGCCTCTGTTCTTGTTTTTGTCTTGGCAGTATCCCCTCCTACGTGACTTGCTTTTTTCCACATACGGCCCCGAAATTTCCCGCTTGATAAGAAGATGTCTTCTAGGCATTTCCGAAAAGCTAAGAGCGTGTTACGAGAAAAGTAAGAAAATAATATTGAAATTAGTCTCTTGATTTGCTGCCCGTTGCTATTGCTGTTGGTGTTGCCGTTACCGTACTGACACTGCTCCCCAATCTGGCAGACAAAATATTGTTTGATGGTCCTGTTCTAGCTGCCTTCGCCTTCAAAGTGGATTCGCATCACTAATAATTTGTATTGTATTGTATTGTCAATTGATGATAGGAAAAACTCTACAAACATTGCTACGTTGCAATTTTTTAATGGATTAGGATAATTTCTGACCTAAGTTTTACTCGAACTTTTTACATTCTTTTGACATGTGGCGCTAATAAATTCTATGGCTAAGATTTACTGTTAATGGTTTTTTTCTCTTTCATCCACAATCAAAATGCAATTTTCTACATTCCCACAATACCAAAACAGTAACAAAAAAAAGTTTCCTCTCTTCAAATCCATTATCTAACATGAAGTCTTTTCTATTGCTTTCACCTCAGTTATTCAGGCAACGACAAAACAATAAAGAAATTCATTGGTGTTATGATTTAAGATCAATAAACAATAAAGAAACTTTGTATTAATGTTATAATTGTTTGTTTTTGTTTTGAAAATCAAAGAGGAGAGGGAAGATAGACCGATAAATATTGTTTTAAGCTGTTTTTTTTTTTTCCCCAATAATAGATAGGGGGAGGAAGATGAGGATGAGTTGAACTTAGATGATGAACAATGGACGAGGATTTTTAAAATTTTATGTATCACAATGTTTAGTTTGTGATTCATTGTCGAAAATCTGTGTTACAGGCTTTAGAAAATTCATCCATGGCTTTTTCATTTGCTGTCCATGGATTTTGCTTTTACTGTGGGCTGAGATTTCCAACTTGGCTAATATTTAATTTGAGTTTTTAAGTGTTTTAATATTTTTGGTAACATGGGTCGGAAGGAAAAGAAGAAAATGTTAAATAAAAATTAATTAGAGAATTTTGAGCATTTATTTTATTAGTGCTACATGTCAAAGAGTGGAAAATAGTTTAGGTAAAGCTCAAGTTAGGAAAGAATCCTCATCCTTTTTTAATCCGGTATTGAACCGCATAAAATGTTTGTGGAGCAGTTTTGATAAGTATTATAATTGTAATATGGAATAATGAGTTGTGACAAAAACTAGTAGGTGTTTTATAAATTTCACAGTTCTCTACATGCTAAAATGGACATAATTTTGCTTTAATATATTATTATTAGAATAACATTATATAATAAACTTTTTATATAAATTTATTTATATATGTAATTAGTTTTGTCAACTTATGAAGTTATGTGTACACATTCATTTTTTATGTTTACACATTTATTTGGTTACACTCAATCATGTATATTCACATTTCCTTAGTTTGATTTTATTGAAAGATATGTGGTACATTAGAGTTAGATATATAAACAGTCGTCCAATTACAGATGTTGAGTTGTCATTGGCTGTTAGGATTTTATCCAGGGTTGAAATATGTGTGAGTGGTCTAAATACAGGTGTCAAATATTTCAAATGTGGTCTTGGAAATTTTTTTTGCTTCTTAGAAGTGGTCCTAACAAGTTGTTGAAACTTTCTTTAAATGGCTAAACATATGTAAGGCTTTGTCGGCTGGTTGTCTAAGGGTTTCTTGCACAATGATTCTTTATACACTTTTACGTCCTTGCATTTACGATTGAACATGAATATTCCTCTTGTTGTTCTCTGAAAATCCTTAGAAGTTTTATTCATCTTAGGTTAGGTTCCGTTGTTGTTTGTATTCCTCAAAATATTTATCTAATCTTGGTTGTTTGAGTGTGTTGGAACATGGTTCCATTTATGAAAGCTTGAAGGGATTTCAAGTTGTGGAGCTAAACTTTGTCTTCGGAATTGAAGCTTGAGTGGAGCTTGAGCTATCCAAGAGCTTTCTTGCATTCAAGCAAGTTGTGCCAAGACGGTGGATCTTCCAAAGGGTGAAGTTAGAGTGTTATGAAAACAGGGAATGTTTTACATTTATTTATTTAACTTCAATTTTGTAATGAACCTTGAATGTTTGCTATAATGGATTTGTTTCGTCTAGAGTTGGTCCCATGAATGTAGGCTATTAGCCAAACCATATATATATGCTTGTGTGCTTTATTTTTACTCATGGTTGATATGATGAATATGTTGAATAACCATACCCAGGTTGATATGATGAATATGTTGACTAACTATACTCACAAGCACCGATGAACACAATCAACAATTTCCGCAAGAGTTTAATTAACTTGGTTATACTTAAACTTTCAATATAAAGTATTGATATATTATAACATGATTGAATGACTTAAATTTAAAAATAAATTAAACAAAATAAAAAGAGATGATAAGCAGATACATTTTTATTATAGTAAAATGCAATGTTACACCACGAAAGGCAGACATGGTGAGGTTTTGACACAAAAATGAAATGAACTTATGAACCTTTTAAGAGAAATGTACTCTAAGAAATTTCAGAGTACAAAGAAGAATAAAAGAGCAAAAGGTTAGATTCAAACACATAAGAAGAGATATTATATAGTGTAGGGTTTCTTGCTCAACACATTTGTGCCACGTCAACCAACAAGGGGCTGACCCATGTTTGTCTAAATAAGGAAAGTATTCATTCTTTTGATTTGGACCACACAACAGACCACTTAAGGATAATATGACACATGTACAAGGTCCTAAAAAGGTAGCAACAAAGATAAACAAATATATTTGCCACTTTATCAGATATGCAACTCGTGCAAGCACAAACTGTTATGCATACACACTCGATATGAAACACGCCAAGACATAAATCTAACAACCAATGTGCACATAAAACTGTTGTGCACACACAAAACATAAGAAATAAGCCAAGTCATAAGATTAGCAACTAGTGTGCACATAAAACTGTTGTGCACACACGGGTCAAGTTTGACAAATATGAATATTCTACAATATGAGAAAAGCAAGAAAATAATATTGAAATTAGTCTCTTGTTTTGTTACTTGTTGCTATTACTATTATTGTAGCTATTTCTGTATTGATCCTCTTGAAATTAGCAAACAAAATATTGATTGATGGTCCATGTTCTAGCTGCCTTCGCTATAGACTCTACAAACATAGTTATATTGTCTTTTTTTTTTTTTTTAATTTTAATAACTGAGGTATCTAGGCACAATTACCAACCTAGTTTTCCTAATCCTTAGGGCTACAGAACACCTTATAAGTCCGATAAACTAAGATAATTGCACAAATGTGGTAGGTGTCTCTCCCATGACTTGCACACGAAACCCCCTAGATATAGCCAACCCCAGTGTTTAAAGGGCTTGCCATCCGGCCACAAGGGGAGAGGTTATATTGTCATTTTTATTAGGGTACTGACCTGATAAATGTAATCAATTATAATTGTACTATGGAATAATAAGTTGTGACAAAAATTTATATGTGCTTGATAAATTTTATTTCTAAATTTCTTATGCTTTTTTCTGAATTAATTTGTATATATTATTGCATGCTGGCGCGCCAATGTTTTACAAGAGTACTACTATATAGTACACATCCCAAAATCTGCATTACTAATTATTTTATTTGGTAATGTAATGTCATTCACCTACTCACCATTCCATTTAACTCTTAGCTAGTGTTTGGTTGGAGGTTTATTTAGAATACTGAGGTGATGTCATTTTATATTACTAGATTACCACGTTTGGTTGTTAGGTAATAAAAGATTCCGGTTATCTTTCAAAACCAATAGTAATCATTGTTGGTCATATGAGAGATAATCTGATTACCTCTATTTTCTTAGGTATTTTAAGATTACTTGGAAATCTTAATTTTGTTACAATTTTACCCCTTATTAATTTTATTTTAGGACAGTAGTACCCCTGTTATCTAAACAATTTATAGTATATTAATGGACAATTTTAGCCTTATACTCAAGATTTTTTTAGATAAAATTACCCTTGTTCTTCAACCAAATTACCCAAGACCACAACCACCCAAGAAGACTATTAAGTACTGTCGATCACCATCACCAGCAGTCATCAGAATAGTGCACGGCTAGCCGAATCTAGCTAATCGTGTGTTGATAAGGACATTTTTTGAGATCCATGGCCAAAAATGGCAAACAATGAAATGGCCAGATCTGGTAGTGAAAATGTCAAATCTATGGCCATTATGGCCGTGAAACGGCCAAAGATCTAGCCTTGGCTATGAAATGTCCAAATCTAACTATCTAGAAACATCCTTAACGATGCCTAGCTGGCCAACCATGTGCCGTTCAAGCAACTGTTGGTGACAACCACTGGCGACTGACAATCCTGGGATGGTGGTTGGGGTGTTTTGTTAAGTTTTAAACTTTTTTTGTAGTTTAGGTGTTTTAGCTAAATCTAAAATGTAAGGAGCTAAAAAAATGATTCAAAAAATAATAAGAAAATTAATATTATATTAATATTTAAAAAGGAGGATAATTTAGTAATTTATATAATATATCCATCTATTTATTCCAATCAACCAAGCACATTTCCCTTAATATTCTCAATAATTTTCAAAGTAATCTATCTTTTCATTAATATAATATTCTAATAATACACCATTTCCTAGACCATACGCATCCTTAATATCACATTGGATTACACATCACTTGAAATGAAAATTTTGGGTTAATTTTTTGGATGACTAATATTACTATTTTTACCATGGTTTGTATGCATACTTCCTAAAATGGGCATAATTTTATTTTATTAATGCTTATGTTGGCTGAAAGCTTAATATTTTGATGACTAGTATTTTGGGATTTTTAAAAAAGAGTAAAAAACCGGTTTTACAAAGAAATAATCAATTTTCAGTTAAATATGTATTGATATAAGCTCATAGTCAGGGGCAGATCACGTTATAGTGCAATTATATAACGTCTTCCTAAAATTTTAAGCATTCTCTTCTCACTTACATAGGGCCCCTAAAACATAATTATTCCCAAAAAATCTTGATATAGCAAGATTTTGTCTAACCTTTCCATCCAAGTTTAATTTCAATATTAAATTTGTTATTTTATTTTGTTAACTTATTTTTTTCCTATTATTTTCTAATTTTAATTTTTTTATATAAATCATTAAACTTTAATTTTTTTATTAACTTGGGATGTATGAGTTAGTTTGCACGTACCTCGACTAATTTATTGGGACCTGCTAAACATTTTACAAGCCCAATAGATTGGATAAATCACAAATGTGGTAAGTAGCCACTACAAAGACTCAAATAAAGACGGCTAGGTAACCCTAAACTTTGATTTGTATAACCATAATCTTAATTTAATAATTGACAGCTCAATTTTTCCAAGACAATATAAATAGAAAGAATTTACATTGAACCTTAATATCTTTTTCTCTATTTGTATTTGGTTTTTTATTGTGGAATGGTTGGATGCGTATTAAGGAGATTAACCTTGAATAGACATCAAAATTTTAACCAATCGTGTATTAACTATTAGAGAAGTAAATTTTAGAAAATCTTTTAGAGTACGAGATCAAATATTGTCATTGACACTAGTGGACCAAGAATTAATAAATAAAGACTTCGTGTTTTCTTATTAAAGTAGATAATAAAATTAAAGCAGAATACAAAGCCAAATGCTCACATATTATACTTAAGTTTATATGTGAGGGTTCAACATATATTAGACTTGATTTGAAATTTTTTTCATTTTTCTTTATCCAGTTTGTATGTAGGGATTTGAACTTGAAACCTTTGACTCTGACATCTATGAAGTTGCCAGACCCATAACTACAAAAAAAAAAAAAAAAAAAAAAAAAAAAAAAAAAAAAAAAAAAGGACTTTTTAACTTTTTAATTCCCTTTATGAGTCTTTTCAAAATATAAACTAAACTAAAATAAGTAAGGGTTAAGATACCATGACTTTAAATTTAGATATTTCATATAAACCATTCATCTTTGTTAATCTAATGGTTATAAAAAAGAAATTTAAGATAATTGCATATACTATTAACTCAACATATATCTTATCACCATTGAATCATTAATATTAAACGGTTCACAAAAAGTGTCAAAAAATAAAGTCAAAATTTTAAATAACAATATCTGACCCATTAAGTAAAATCCAAGATTTAAGTAGTTGAAGGGGTTGGGTTAATGAAGGATCAATGTCATTTTTCATGAATGCAATTAGTTGATTAAGACTATTCTAATTTAAAGAAAGACCAAGGTTAGGTCTTGCCAATAAATAATGGTGAGTGAACAAGAAGTTGACATTTAATTAAACACAAGATTAGCCAATTATAATACCTTAAGTATTTTTTACCTCTAAGTTTATATTTAAATATAGGATTTCTTTACGTAATTATAATAATACCAATAAATTAATAAGAGAAGTGCTAGTCTTACAAAGACAAATACAAAAGAGGCATACAAAGACAATTGTTACCCTTGATTTTCATGATTTCTCTCTCTCTCTCTTTCTCTTTTTCCGTTTTTCTTTATTTTTTTCTTCACTTTGTAGCCTTCTTTGTATAAATCTTTGTAAGAATAGCATTTTTCAATTAATAATGGTAGGTGAAGAGCAAGTTGGTCTTTAATTAAATACATGTAGCCAACTATAATATTTGTGTTTTTGATATCTAACTTTATATTGGAAAAAATAATACCAATAATACCAATTTCAATTTTAAAGAAATACTTCGTAAACCTTGCATTGACCGACATAACTTTGTTACATAAGCAAACTTACATGTATTTATCATATCATTCGTCTATATTTATTAACTATTTATTGAATTAGAATCTTATTTATATATTTACTCATTCATCTTATGTCAAGTTAGTTCTAAAAGTTTATATATTAGTATTATTCTGGTAAAATCCTCTGGGTAATGAAAAGAACATTAGCGATAAATTTCTAATCTATATTAGCCCCTGAAGATCAATTTCTCAAGACCATAATAAAAAATTTTCAGGGCTAATTTGCCATATCTACCAGGTCTGCGGACCACGATCTAATAGATATGGCAAATTGGCTTCTCTATCATACCTAAGCTTGTAAAAACTTTATACGTTTACAATTTGAATTGCCATGAGATTTAAATTTCTATACTCATCTTGAAATTTAATTATGGAGTAACTCTGTGAGGCTATCAGTTGCGTATATCTCGACTAATCCCCTAGGCTGTAAAGTTAATGACCAAGTAAACCCTCCAATGACCATTTCTATTAGCAACTAAGGGGAATCAAACTCAAGACTTTTTGAGTAATACGCTGAAGAGTCTCTATCACCCACGCCCAACCTGACCGCTTAGGGGTAGTTATCTATTATTTTTATTTGTCTTCATTTTATGCTTATTTAATGAACTATAATAAAAAGCCATCTCAACATCGAGATTAATATACACATACAGATAGATAGATTGTTTGTATATTAAGTCTCCATTAAAATGTCTTATACATTATTTAAAATTATGTTGTCAATATAAAAATATTGACTCAAATTTTATTGGGTTTGTTTGCTTGCAAAGAAGGAAATCGACTAATAAGTTGGAAGAGAAAGTTTTTAATGAGATAGTATACATACATCTTTCTGATCACAATAATTTTTAAGTTTTTAGACAAACACATATCCATCTATCCAATAATAGTGCACATACAAATCATACACTGACATAATATGTTGTGTTAAGTTGTCATTCCACCTAAAAGCTTAAACTGGTAGATGAGAGCTCAACATATATTAGACCAAGGGGTCCCTTCACATCAAACTTCCTTTGGCTCTGATACCATGTTTGTTTGAAGAATTGTATATTTCAGCTCATTGATTTTCATTAAAAGGTTATAGGCTTTGTATAGGGATTATACAATCTATAAATCTCCTAATTATGTTAGTTACAGATTACACAATATACTGACATAATCTGGGGATTATAGAATATCAAAAATATTTTGAGTATCCTAAATCTGACAAAATAAGAAGATTACAAAAAATTTAGGAAATCTCAACATGTTATGACTAGATGGATGTATACACACTAATCCCAATAACTTTATAAACATTCGAACATTATAAACCTAAAAATATGCATGACATCCGACTGTGAGAATTTTTTTTCCCGACACGAGGACGAAGAATCGCATGCTGAACCTCGTTCAAGCGTATGAAAACGTGGGAGGTGATGGATTGGCTCTTCGTCTTGGTAAGCATCATGGCGTTGAAACTTAGAAAAAAAAATCTTCAAAATTTGTGTGTTGTGTCATGTGTGGTTTTTGACTCAAATTGTTGGTCATGACTCATGCTCACCAAGTTTTTCTTCTTGTGTAAAACAATTGAAATTTTCAAACATGTCATAATCTTGATTAATTTAATACTTGACTAACCAAGCACGGTTTTAAATAAGTTAAAAATTTTCAAGTCAAAAACTTTGCTCATTTTGCCTTTATTTTCTCTTTAACATTTACATTACGCAACTTATCTTAGTTTTTGGCAACAAATTTTAATGGTTTTACAAGCGAAAGCAACAACAACCAAATAAAATACTAGAATTGTTCTTTCATCTTTGATTCCATTATTCTACTTCCCTTTATTCCCCTTCACTTTATTACAAAGATATGCAATTTTCTAATGACAAAACGATACCCTTTTAATCTAATTTTTTATCTCGAAAATCAAATTTATAAGACCTCCCTGAGATTTGATTAATTGAATAAATTCTCTTAAAGTTTCTTAAAGTTAATAAATGATTAGTGAACCATTAGAAATTACATAATTATCCTTCAACCATTTATTTTAATGCTTAAGAAGTTATTAGCCCCTGAAGATCAATTTCTCAATCCCATAATAAAAAATTTCCAGGGCTAATTTGCCATATCTACCTGGTCCGCAGACCACGATCTGGTAGATATCGCAAATTGGCTTCTCTAGCATACCTAAGCTTGTAAAAACTTTATACGTTTACAATTTGAATTGCTGTGAGATTTAAATTTCTATACTCATCTTGAAATTTAATGTTAAAACCCAAGCCTAATTAATCAATTCGCAACACAAACCAAACCACAATCAAGATTCAAGACTAAATCACACACACACACACACAATCAAGACAGGATTTACCGTGGTTCGTCTATCCAATATTGGATAGACTATGTCCACGTTGAGCTCCGAAATACGGATACTCACAGCACTAAAAGATTATCCAACAATTACATGAAGAAAACCATACAATCTGCCGAAACATAGTAGCACTCAACTTAGGCCTATTTGCTCAAGAACTTTCTATAATCTGCAAGAAAACCAGAGGACTAAAACTAGCCTCAAGAAGGAAACGCAACCTTCTCTAATCTACCCAGATTACACTTAGAAAGCCTATTGAACAATACCCAAGACAATTGCTCTAAATTCGCAAGAACCTTAATTTTTACAGACTTGAAAAACGCGGCTCACACCACACTGTTGCTACTCATGTTATATCAGCCCATATTAGCAAATATCAGCCCTTGGATCTGTCTTGATCTGACGACCAGGATTCCTTCACTTAACTTAAATGAAACAACCCTGTTTTTGGCTTCACAATATTTTCAGTCTCCACCTTGAAGCCAACTCTTTTCCTTCCATTTATTTTCCTTTCTTCTTTTTAATTGCTGGACTTCTTTTTAATGCAGTATGCTATCCCATATTTCTTCTCAGCTCTAAGAGAAAGTGTCTATCTGATGTGAAGCAAGTTCAAGCAGTGCTTGAACTTGGCTTGGTCACTACTTTGGTTCCTATGTCTGTTGGATTCTTTTCAGTAGGTACCTTCAGAAGATTGATTTCTCCCTTTGCAATCAGGTCTCTGATGAGGTGATGCCTGACATCCACATGTTTTGTTCATTTGTGATACACCGGGTTCTTACTCAAGTGGATGGCACTCTGACTGTCGGAGTAAACTGTCGCTGTGCCATTCAACAAATCTGCTTCTTTCAGAATTCCTTGCAACCATGTTGCTTCTTTGAATGCATCTGAAACTGCCACGTACTCTGCTTCAGTAGTGGAAAGTGCAACCAGTGGTTGCAACTGTGCTTTCCAGCTAACACAATTGCCTCCCAATGTAAAGTAATAAGCAGTTGTGGACTTCCTGGAGTCTTGGTCACCTGCAAAACCTGCATCTATATACCCAACCAGATCAAGTGATGCATATCTTTTATAGAAAATTAAACAAATCTGAACAGTGCCATTAATGTATCTCAACAACCATTTTAAGGCATTCCAATGCTCATTTCCAGGATTTGACATGAATTTGCTCAGTAGGGATATTGCATATGCTAAATTAGGTCTGGTGGATATCATGGAATACATTACAAAACCTATGGCATTAGAATAAGGGACATTCTCCATTTTTAGCCTATCCGAATCTGTTTTTGGGGATTGTGACTTACTAGTATGAAATGGTTTGCTAAGGGCATTGTTACTGCTTTGGATTCAGCCATACCAAATTTTGAAATCAACTTCTGTAAGTATGGCGATTGATGGAGTTTAAGGGTATTTGCACTTCTATCTCTATCAATCATCATTCCTAGTATTTTCTTTGCATTCCTTAAGTCCTTCATATCAAATTCAGTATTTAATTTGGCCTTTAAAGCATTAATTTGAGACATGGACTTACTAATTATTAACATGTTATCTACATATAACAGAAGATAAATTGGCATGTTATTCATACAAGCAAAATAAAAACAGTTGTCATACATGCTTCTAGTGAATTGATTTCCTATTATGAATGGATCAAACCTCTTATACCATTGCCTAGGGGACTGTTTAAGTCCATACAGAGATTTATTCAGTAAGCATACATAATCAGGCAATTTTTTATCCTTAAAACCTAAGGGTTGACTCATGAATATTTTCTCATCCAACTCACCATGCAAGAAAGCAGTTTTAACATCCAATTGTTTTATCTCTAAGTCATATTGTACAACAATTGCTAGCATGATTCTAATAGTTTTAAATTTAACTACTGGTGAAAATATTTCAGTGAAATCAATACCTGTCCTCTGAGTGTAGCCCTTAGCCACTAACCTTGCTTTGAATCTTGGTGGATCAGATTCATTTATCCCTTCTTTTAGTTTGTACAACCATCTGCATTCCACCAACTTCTGATTTTTTGGCTTTGGGACTAGTGTCCAAGTGTTGTTTGAGTGCAGTGACTCTATCTCCTCTTCTATAGCAGCCACCCATTCTTTTTTGTCCCTTGATCTCATTACCTCATCATAAGTGTTAGGTTCTGATCGATGTACCTCTGAACCAGCCAGGAATGCTGTATAGATCAGGTCATCATAGTTGTACCTTGTAAGAGGTTTGATCTCCCTCCTAACCTTGTCTCTGGCTAACTGGTATTGGGCCAGATTACCATGCTGATCCACTTCGGCATTGTTAGGAGGGTCATCTTCATCCTCCTACTCTTGAGTTTGTTGTGGCTGGTCTTCAAGTGGATCAATCTCATTTGTTTGGATGTAATGGTCAGGATTTGTTACAGGCTCTACCTCAAACTGAGTTGTCCCAGTTTGTCCAGAAGTTTCAGAATCTTCTTGTGAGCTACTTGCATTGTTAGTACCAGATTTGCAAGGAAAAACAATTTCATTGAAAAATCACATCCCTACTAACAATTACCTTAACTCTTGTGCAGCCCTTCCCCAAAGCCAATAACCCTTAGTTCCCTCTTGATATCCTAGAAAAACACACTTAAGAGATCTTGGCTCTAACTTTCCATCTCGGGTATGTGCATATGCAGCACATCCAAAAACTCTTAGGTGTTCAAGAGATGGTCTCCTCCCAGACCACCTCTCTTCAAGGCACTTAAAGTTTATTGAGCCAGAAGGACTTTTATTTATTAGATAGGTTGCTGTACCTAGTGCTTCCCCCCAAAAGGTTTTTGGTAGACCAGTTGTGAATAAGAGGCATCTAACCCTCTCTAGTAGGGTTCTATTCATTCTCTCAACGACTCCATTCTGCTAAGGGGTTCCCCTAACTGTCCTATGCCTCAAAATTCCCTCTTCTACATAGTAAGAGTCAAACTCCAGGTTACAAGATTCTAAGCCGTTGTCTGTCCTAAGGGTTTTCACCTTCCTATTAACTTGGTTTTCAACCAGGTTTTTCCAGCCTTTAAACTTAGTTAAGGCTTCATCCTTGGACCTAAGAAAGTACACCCATACCTTCCTGCTATAATCATCCACTATAGAGAGGAAATAACAATTCCCTCCATGTGTCCTAACCCTTTCAGAACTCGAAAGGTCTGCATGCACATAATCCAACCTTTTTTCAGCCAGATGGGTTCCCTTTTGGAAACACATTATGTGATGTTTTCCCAACACACAAACTTCACAAAAAGTTAATTCAGATATGGATTCCTTACCAAAATTGCTGGCTTAACATTGTCATACCTTTTTGGCCTATGTGGCCAAGTCTCAAATGCCATTTCTCTGCAGTAGTCAGATTAGTAGATAATAAAGCAGAATTAATAGTAAATGCACAATGTTGACCACACAGAATGTACAACCCATTTTGTTTGACCCTTTCAAGCAAAATTTCATTATTCTTATACACAACTATGGACCCTTTTTCTGCCTTATAACTACATCCAGCTTCATCCAATGTTCCTAAGGAAATCAGGTTTCGTTTAAGGTCAGATATATATCTTACTTTGGTTAACATTATGACTTTACCATTATTTAACCTAATGGTTATGTTTCCTATACCTTGAACCTTACAAGAGTGATTATTACCTATGAAAACAGTTTCTAACTCTCTTTTCCTAAGTTTCTGGAACCATTGGATGTTTGGGCTCATATGAAAGGTGCATCCTGAATCTAGAACTCATTCTTTACTGCTAGCTTGGTTTGAAACAGTGAGGGCTTCTGAAATTTCAATGTCAGTGCTAGTGCTAGCTAAATTACTCTCTGTATTGTGTTGTTTTTGTTTCTTTATCCAATCATAGCAGTTCTTCTTAAGATGGCCTGGTTTATTATAGTGAAAGCACTTTCTAGTTTCTCCCTTAGACTTGTTATTCTTCCCTTTTTTTCTTATTCTTAGAGTTCATGTGTTATTGGAAATTCTTGTTACTATCCTTTCCTAGTTGTACAGGATCTGTCCTACTTTTGACAAACAAGTTATTTCAATTCCTTTTCTGGATTTTCAACTCCAATTCCCTAGATTTTAGGCCAGCTATAATCAGGTCAAGACTGGGAACTGTCCCAGTGTATTGTAAAGCATTTTTCACTCCTAAGTACTCATCAGGCAATGAATTTAACAGTATCATCGCTAAATTAGAATCTCTTAACTCCTGATCTATACCTTTCAACACTAATGTCATCTTAAGAAACTCATCAAGGTTTTCTTCTACAGACTTACTAACATCCATTTTATAAGAGAATAAAGCTCTTTTAAGAAATGCTAAGTTAGGAGCAAACCGTAAGGAATAGAGGGATTCGAGTTTACCCTAGAGTGTGAGCGGTGTTTCCATGTCATCTACCTTCTGCAGGACCGCGTCGGACAGGTTCATTATGATTAGATTATAGGCTTCCTCGTCAACTTCAGCCTTCTTCTTCATTTTCTCTTTAGACCACTTGGTGGTGTCTTTCTCCAGAGTAAGCCCAACCTTATTATGTGAAAGGAGGGCCTTCATCTTCTTCTTCCATGTGTTGAAATTGATCTTCCCATCGTATTGGGAGATCTCCATACGGGTAGCGCTCATCGTACTATAACGGCAAGGTAGGATAGTCTAAGGTGTACGTGACGTTGTTATACTAAAGGTCACCAAGTACTGCCAGGCAGTTTTTAAGGCGGTTACTGGTTTCCAGTTGAGATACCCTTAAACTTAGCAAATAAGACTAAAGTGAACAGTACTACTATAGCCTGTAGGCAATAACCAAGATTTCTCTCCCTGACTCGTGTTTGTGACTCAGACTAACCAATTCGACCAAATTCAGGACGATTCGAAGCCCTAAAGCTCTAGAAGCCTTTAATTTGAAAAACCCCCAAATCCTAACAAAACCCTAATTTCGATTTTGCATGAATTTCGTTGATCCCTTATGTTTGTGACCTAATCTCACGAATTAATCCCAAGACTCAGCAAGATTCGAAGTCCTAATGATCTAGGAACCTTTAAATCGAAAAACCCCCAAAAAATCTAACAAACCCTAATTTTCGAATTCGTCAAGAAGTAATCGATTTCTAAACCTAGATACACCTTAGAACTTTGGCTCTGATACCACTGTTAAAACCCAAGCCTAATTAATCAATTCGCAACACAAACCAAACCACAATCAAGATTCAAGACTAAATCACACACACACAATCAAGACAGGATTTATAGTGGTTCGTCTATCCAATATTGGATAGACTACGTCCACGTTGAGCTCCGAAATATGAATACCCACAGCACTAAAAGATTATCCAACAATTACACGAAGAAAACCATACAATCTGTCGAAACAGAGCAACACTCAACTTAGGCCTATTCGCTCAACAACTTTCTACAATCTGCAAGAAAACCAGATGACTAAAACTAGCCTCAAGAAGGAAACGCAACCTTCTCTAATCTACCTAGATTACACCCAGAAAGCCTACTGAACAATAGCCAAGACAATTGCTCTAAATTTGTAAGAACCCAAATTTTTACAGACTTGAAAAACGCGACTCACACCACATTGTTGCTACTCGTTTTATATCAGCCCATATCAGCAAATATCAGCCCTTGGATCTGTCTTAATCTAACGATCAGGATTCCTTCACTTAACTTAAAAGAAACGACCCTGTTTTTGGCTTCACAATATTTTCATTTAATTATGGAGTAACTCTATGAGGTTATTAGTAAGCTTTGTAGTTTGTAGACCTTAAGATTTCTTGGTTCTTAAGGTTTGGGCAATACTAAACTTACAACTCAATCTCATAACCCCAATGTGGCAGCTTACAAAAGATCTTGTGTGTCCAATTGTGGGTCCCCTCTACCCAATTGCAAACTACCAAGTCAAGGTTGTAAAAAAAAGTTTATAAAATTGGGTTGTGGGTCGATCTTTGTTGTATCTAATAATATGCCAAACATAATTAGACTTAAGTGAGGGTCGAGTTGTAATAAAAAAAGTGGAGGCCTGAGCCCAATTAAAATTATATTAGATAAGGTGATTGAGAAACTATAGAAACAATAACCGGCGAACTTTTTTATGACAAGCGACCCGTTTATGACACGTTAACACGCTTATGACAAGCGACCTATTTATCACATGGTTAACTGTTTATGACATGATTAATCTTTTTATTATAGCACAATTTATCTATTTCCATATTCTATAAATTACATATTATGTTTTGCTAACATATTGTGATTTATATGCATTGACATTACCATAACTTATAAATATAACATTGTATCAATTTTATATAGATAATATTTTACCATATAATATAATATCATAATATATATATAATCATAAATATATAACATTTCATACCATAATTTTACAAATAATAAATATCAACAATCAATAGATATATAAATTATATTATGGTAATATAAAATAAAATTTATAACCATATATTGAATCCAATTTTCCCAACGTCAACATTTCATAAACATAAATTATTAGTATTTTGAAATTTAATGATATATGTTATATAACTATATATTTATATAATTATTATTACTTATATAACGTAATAAATAAAAATGACATACATGTCAAATTAATAAATATGTAATAAATAAGTTGACACGCTTTAACATGTTTATGACATGAATAGTAAATAGATTCAGTTAGGGTTGAGTACCTGAGTCCTTTGACACTATTAATTAGATGGATCGAATTCGGGCTGAGACATATTTGAGATGAATATGACACATCAGTCTAGGGATGGGCGCTGGTCAACATTCCCCATCCCCATCCCCGATATCCACTTACATACCATCCCTAGCCCGTCCTCGCTGGTAGGGATAACTCTCATGATCATCCCCGACCCGTGGGGATGAAATCACTCCCATCCCTGTCCTAGCCTAGCCCGATAAACAGGGTTTTGCGGGAAAATTAGCCCCACGGGGATTTCCCCCCCAAACATAACTAAATATATCTATATCTAATCTTAACATAATTTATTAGGTAAATTGATTAATTATTCAATTGTATAGAGGCTTAGACTTAGTTAACCTTGTTAATTTATTAATTTTTCATAAAATTAATATAATGAAATTTAATCTTAACATAATTTACTCGGTAAGTTGATTACTTATTTAACTATATGAAGGCTTAACCGACTAGGCTTAATCAACCCTATTAATTAATTAGTTTTTAATAAAATAAATATATCTATATCTAATTTTAGCATAATTTATTATGTATGTAAATTGATTAATTATTCAATTGTATAGAGACTTAGGCTTAGTTAGTCATGTTAATTAATTAATTTTTCACAAAATTAATATAACTAAATTCAACCTTAACATAATTTGCTAGGTAAATCGATGAATTAATTTATAAAAATTTTTCTCCACTACAACTAATAAAATTAGTCTATTTGTGGAAGGGACAAATCCTATTATCCCAAGTTCCTAACATTGATTAAGTTTAACATCATATTTAATTGGTCCATAAATTAATTACAAGAATAATTAAATTTGTGTAATTTGTAAGTCATTAAACAATTATATATATATTCTTATAACTGTTTGGTAATTGTAATAATCTAATCAAATTTAATTTTAGGTCATGTATTATTATTTTGTGAAATGCACAAATTAGTAATACATATGTTTAATTATTAAACTCCCTCGTTTAAATTATTTTTTTTATAAATTTAATACAAACATTAGAAAGTATTATAAAAATAAATATCATAAATTTAGATTCATTACTTAAAACTATGATTTAAACTTGAACTTTATAGACAATCTCGCAAAGAAAAAAAAATTCTCAATAAAAGAAGATAGGGCTCAACAGGGGCGGGGTTGATAGGTCGGGCCGGGGCCAAGATTGCATAATCCCCTCCTTTGGCCCATCCCTAGGGTGGGGATTTTTTTTAGGACCGTCCCTGGCCCTATCCTCAATATTTTCGGTGATTCCCCACCCCATTAGGGCAGGGTCAGACTGGATCTCTGCAGGGCCGGGGTAAACGCCTATCCCTACACATCACTTGTCATGAACTAAGAGATGAGATAAGTGAGAAAACGTTTTGAAATTAGTATGTGCATTATTATTTTATAGTTTATTTTATATGGGCTATTTTAATGCGGTTATAGCTTTCAGTAAAAAACAAAAGAAAAAAAATTGTAAGAGGCGCGGTAAAATTTATTATATTCTCTGTTATATTTATGTTTGATATTTTTAATTTCCAAACTTCTATTTTACTTTTTGAAAAAATATTTTATAAACTTAATTTAAACTAATTATTATCGATTTAATTACTATTCATCATATGAATAAATAATTATTTAAAATGAAAAATAAGTGAATGGGCAGCCATTTTGCGACAATTTATCAAATCAATAATTCACAGAACAGAGATTTAAAAAACAAAATTATGGTTAACAAATGAAACAATTTGTTCGTTTATATATTTACCGTTGATGTATATTTATAATATCTTTAAAATATTAAAAAAATAAATAAAAAACTTTCATAAGTTCCTTCTGATCAGGTGTACAATTAATTTCCTATTAATTAAATTTTCTTGTACTGTGCAGATTCAGTCCCAAAAAAAAAAAAAAAAAAAAAAAAATTCATATATAATTCCTCCATTGCCATATACTCAATATAAATAAGATTGAGGCACACACTTTAAATAACAATAATACTTTACGTACTAACGATTTTACTAACCAATGTACTAACCTAAAGCATAGTATGAATACTATACGCATAGTACGGGTACCATATGTAATTTTAATAAAACTTAGTAAGATGGTTAGTACAATCCGTGAGTACACATAGCATTACCCAATAATAATCAATGTGATGGGACCTTGGGAAGGGATCGTTCATGGCTGTGCATGAAATAAATTCATTCACTTCGAATTATTATTATTATTATTGCTATGCACATCAAGCTGAATTTTCTTTAAACATAGGCGAGAAAATAAACAGAGAGAGCTATTAGATATAAATGTAAGAGGACTGGTTTGCTATATATCAAACTAATAGGGTTTGATGGTAATGAAATAGTCCCAAACGGTGTAGTTTTGTGCAACCGTATTACCAGACTGCTGTTGACATTTTCACTCTTACTTTTCTCTTTCATATAATAGAGTAGAGTAAGGATTAGCTTGTAACAAACCAACATTTTTTTCTTCCAAAAGCTTACACGATTATAGCTTACATTTTCTAAGAATTCTCTCGATTCAGTTAACCCTTCTATATGGTATCAAAGCCACGACTGGTGTCAAATGGCGAAAGATCTTGATTCACCTTCATCTCCTCTGCCTAATAGCTTTGAGAAAATGCTAAAAGAAGCACTGAACTGTTCCATCTCTGCAACTGCTTCTGTCTTCAAGTAATCAATCCAAAGCTCACTTGTGACAACCATAGATTTTGGAACTCTCAGGTTCTGTTCGCAGTAGGATCACATGAGCTTGAAGACCACCTTCTAGGTAAAATTGCTTGCCCTCTTCCCTTAATATTGTCGGATTCAAGTTCTGATGTTGATTTAAGTCAACTTACTGGAGAATGTAGGGCTAAGAATAAGACTATTAAAGACAAAATCAATCCAAATTATGTGATATGGAAAAGAACGAATAAATGCCTAGTTAGCTGGTGAAAAGAAAAGAATTGCAGCAAAAGAATCTTGAGAAAAGAGGAGAAAGAAACGGTTAAGAGAGAAAACAGATTCAGATCTGGAAATTTTTTTTCTGCTTAAAACGAAAGCTACTATACAAAGACATATATACTGCTTTCTTTAGTAAAACGCAGCGTATTGGTAAAGTTCTTTTTGACCCTATTCTACTCACATATGACACTCTGGTCCTTAGACCTTTATACACAATATTCCTCCTGAAACTGAACCATACTCACATATGACACTCTAACAAACTGCTGCAGTCTCATGACCTACAGACTAAAACAGAATCTTTACACAAATTTGCAGGCAACAAACAGAATCAGCTCACAAACTGCATTTCTTTTACAAAAAACTGCACTTCACAAACTGCATTTCTACAAAAAATTGCAGTCAAGCAACCGCTCCACACACTGCACAAACTGCAATTCTGCACTTCACAAACTACATTTCTACAAAAACTGCAATCAATCAATAGCTTAACACCTTGTACAAACTGCAATTCTACAATTCTGCACTTCACACACACTGCACAAATTGCATTTCTTCACAAAAAAAATTGCAACAAAATGTTTCACAAAAACTGCAGTCAATCAACAGCTCCACACACTGCACAAATCAACTTCACACACTTCACAGTCTAATTTCTTCACAAAAACTGCAATCAATTGGCTGCTCCACACACTGCACAAATTGCATTTCTGCACAAAACTACATTCAATCAATAGCTGCTCCACACACTGCACAAACTTCATTTCTTCACAAACTGCATTTCTACAAAAACTGCAGTCAATCAACAGTTTAACACCCTGCACAAACTGCAATTCTGCACAAAAACAACATGCAACTATCATCAATCAGCTTCACACACTAGACATCTTTCAAGCCTCATCAAATAGAACATTTTGATTAACAGCAGACTAAAGTATCTCCTCAGCAGTAGCATTAACATATTCCTTCTCAACATAGTCATCTTTCTTGTACTCATAAGATAGAACGGCTTGTTCATCCTTTAGTAACTCTGAAGAGGCAACCAGGCTGGACACATTCAATATGTCACGCAGAATCTGATGTCTATGACTTAGAAGAGGTTTTGTTAGAATATCAGCAATCTGATATTCTGATGCAACATACTGAACACTAAGTCTTTTTTCTGCTGCAAGTTCTCTCACATAATGCACATCAATTTGAATGTGCTTGGTCCTTGCATGAAAGACCGGATTAGATGACAAAGCTCCAACACTCATGTTGTTACACCAAAGGACAGGTGTTACATTAACCTTAATACCAAGCTCTTGAAACAGGTTCTGAATCTAGACCAGTTCAGTAGTTGCTTGACCTAGTGCTCGATACTCTACTTCTGTGGATGACAATGCTATAGACCTCTGTTTTCTTGAACATCATTGTACCAGATTTCCTCCAAGATAGATGCAATAACCTGTAGTAGACTTTCGGTCACTGGTATCACTGGCCCAGTCAGCATCTGTGTACCCTTCAAGCACCAAATTTTGGTGTTTCTTGAAATATAGCCTATGTTGAAGAGTGCCTTTAATATATCTCAGCATTCTTTTGCAAGCAGTCCAGTGAGATAGCGTTGGGATCTGCAAAAACTGACTCAACTTATTAACTGCAAATGCTAAATCAGGTTGAATAATGTGAGGTATTGTAAGCCCCTAATAATACTCCTGTAGAGAGATGGCTGATCAAAGATGGCACTATCCTCTTTGCTAAGTTTCACACTAGTTGACATAGGTGTAAGACAAGGTTTAGAATCAGACATTCCAGCTTTTTGAAAAAGTTCTTGAGCATATTTAGATTGTGTTAGCAACAAACTTGAATCATTCCTTTGAACCTCAAAGCCAAGAAAATAATTTATAGCCCCCATATCTTTTAAAGCAAACTGCTAGTTCAAATCAGTCACAACTTAAGAAATTAACTTAAGCTCATTACCAGTCACAAGAATATCGTCAACATATACTAAGAGGTACACTACTTGACAACCTTTTTTGTTAAAAGAAGAGGCTGATATCTTATGCAGACTTGACAAATCCCCAAGTCAGCAAAGCTTTCTTTAATTTGTCAAACCAGGCTCGAGGAGCCTGTTTTAGGCCATACAAGGCCTTCGTTAATTTGCAAACAAGCCTAGGATTAGACTCAACTTCAAAACCTACAGGCTGAACCATAAACACATTTTCAGTGAGATCCCCATTTAAAAAGCATTATTTATTTCCAATTGTTGAATAGGCCAATCATGATGGATAGCTAATGAGAGAATAATCTTGATGGTGGCAGCTTCAATCATAGGGGCAAAGGTATCAAAATAATCTAATCCTGGTGTTTGTTGAAACCACTTAGCTACCAGCCTTGCTTTATATTTTTGAAGAGATCCATTAGCATTTAATTTAGTCTTAAACACCCATTTACTCCCAACTACATGCATATCTGAACGGTAAGGAATTAATTCCCAAGAATGGTTTCGAATGAGAGCTTGAAATTCTGTTTCCATAGCTAAATTCCATTCTGGACATTGAAGTTCTTCTATGACAGTTTTTGGTTCAAGCAGAATTGTTGCTGTGGAGAGAAGAGCACAAGGTTGTACCAAGCTTTTTGACCTTGTTAACATAGGATGGACATTTTCAGTATTTTTGACAAAAGTCTGATGCTGAGGCGGTTGAATAGGTAAGACTACTTCAAGTTGAATCCCTTTATGTGCAGATGGAACATTGAAGTGAGTTGTGACTGTGCATTGATCAGGTTGGGATGTCTAGACAGTTTCAGATTGATCAGGTTGAGATGTCTGGACAGATGTTTAGACAGTTTCAGATTGATCAGGTTAATATGTCTGGACAGTTTCAGTACTTGTTTCAGAGAACTAATGCTTAGGAGGCTGAGTAGGTAAGACTACTTCAAGTTGAATTCCTTTATTTTCAGATGGAGCATTGGAGTGAGTTGTGATTGTGCATTGATCAGACTGAGTTGTATGAACAAGAGATAGTGCAGAGATATCTCTATTGGTCTAGACTGAAGAAATAGGAGCAGAATGAGAAGTGACAGAATAACCAATCTGCATAGGCAGCTGCCAAGGAGTTAGAGATCCATTGATGCTATTAACTTGATCCATTACTTCTTCAACTTTAGAGACTAGAGAGCACTGAAAACCAGACTTAAAAGCCATCTCAGATTCGTTGAACTTAACCTGTCTAGCTATATGAACTTTTCCAGATGAAGCCAAGCATTTATAGCCCTTATGCTCTGAGCTATATCCTAGAAACACACATTTCTCAGTGTGATAAGAGAACTTGTGTTGTTGGAAGGGCTGAATATAGGGAAAACAGTTGCACCCAAAGACTTTAAGCTGTGTATAATCAGGTGCCTAAAATTGATTCCATGTTGCTGTAGATATTTGGAGAATGATCTAAACTCACCTCCCCAATCAGTTTGCAAACACTTAATTTTAAAATCAAATTGCTTCTCAACAAAACAGTGAAACTGTGTAAAAATACAATAGGAATCAGATTTCAACTTCAGATGATAAACCCAAGTGTAACGACTATAATCATCCACAAATGCAATATAATACCTATACCCTTCAGAGGATACCACTGGTGCAGGCCCCCACAAATCAGCATGAATCAATTCAATTGAAGCATTTGAAATAGAATTGGAACCAGGAAAACCACACTGTTGCATTTTTTCAAACTGACACGCTTCACAAAATGTCATATTATTGCTTGAAACACTGCGTATATGTAGTTTATTTAGTACATTATGTAATGTTTTGACATTGGGATGACCAAGTCTAGCATGTCACAATATAGAGGTGCTAACATCAGAATTAACAAAAACAACTTTATTACATGCTGACATAGTAGTAGCTAAAGCAACATTAACTTCTTGACCTAAATTTGGACTGATGCCACTTGATATAGATTTGAGACCAAAATCTGAGTTATTGTTGAAGGTAGAAAACTGCTGCAGACTAGGTGAAATCTGCAGTTGATAAAGTCCATCTCGCAAACCTCCTTGAAGCAAAACTTCCTTGTGGTTTTATCCTTTATTAAACAGCAATTGGAGTGAAATTCGACAATAACATCATTGTCCTTAGTTATTTGAGAAATACTAAGTAAATTCTTTTTAATTAGGAACACAAAGCATATTCTTTAATTCCAAAAGTCTCTTAGTAGAGTGAGATGGAACATAAGACATACCTATGTGAGTGATGGGAACAACCTGCCCATTTCCAACTTGCACCTAAGAATCACCTTGATAATCACTTTTAACCATCAAATTACTAGTGTCAGCTATCATATGATTCGTAGCTCCAGAATCAACATACCAAGTCTGATCTGTCACTGTTTGAGGAGCAGCAACAAATAGATGCTGAGTAGACATAGGTATAGAAATAAGCTATTGAGGTTGTGATGAATTCACTTGCGAGGATGGGTAAGAGTGTTGAAACTGGTGCAAAGATGGCTGGGAATATTGAATCTATTGTATACCTCCAGATTAAAGTGATTGAGGATACAATGAAAGCTCTTGATTGAAAACAGTGTGAGAATAATTGGCTGACTGCTGCTGTGGTGCATGCATTAGTTTTGTTGCAAGGAAAGCTTGAGCAGCAGGTTCAGTAGCTGGATTTGGAAACTGGGCTTGAGAAGGAACCACATCAGGAGAACCAATAAATCCAAGATAGGCATGATTGAACCTATGGTAACATTGCAATGCTGAATTTCCAACTTTGCCACAGACTTGACATATCAATTTAGGCTTAAAAGAACCTCTACCTCTCCCTCTAGGTCTCATATGAGGGTGAAACATCATCATCCTAGGATGGAGGAACTGATTTTGCATATCCAGCGAAGTAGAGTATTGTGGCTGAAACTGAGTAAATTGACCAAGAATGCTACTCGAAGAATGGAATTGTGAAAAACCAGAAAACTGAGGTGGAACAGAACTTGATTGAACAGCCCCTTGACTAAACTAAGGTCGAATAGAACCTTGACATGTTTGTGACAAAGTCTGTGGATTCACAGATTTCTGGAAACTAGAATTTTCAGAGCTTAAACCAGAATTATGATAACTCAGTCCTAAATTAGAATCAGAGCTGCCATTACTAGAGTTCTATTTAGAGGCTACCAAAGCAAAGGCTAATTGATCAGGAAACATATTCATAACACCATTCTGTCTTTCAAGCCGCATTTCGTGTTTATGTAGGAAGAATTGTGCTTCTTGCAAGGTCATGTTATTACTATTGGTAGTCAATGAAGCCACTATAGCATCATATTCAAGACCTAACCCATCTAAAATGTACAACAACAACTCTTCATCACTAATCGACACTCCACTGGCAATCAATTCATCACCCAAACCTTTCATTTTCAAGACATATTCACTGATACTAAGTGCATTCTTCTCAGTGGTTTGTAATAAGTTTTGCAAGTATAAAGTTCTAGCTCTAGACAGTGATTGAAAATGAAGTTCAAGAGTGTTCCATATTTCATATGAAGTGCCACACTTAGCTACATGACGAAACATGGACTCTGAAAGTGAAGATAAGAGCCAACTTACCAAGAATTGATCAATTTTCTTCCAATTGTAGTAGCTAGGGTTTCCTTTCTTGACCAATTTGCTAGATTCCTCATCAGACTCCATTATGAACATCGGAGGACATTCTTTTTCCCCAGTGACATATCCATCAAGACCATGCAAAATTAAGGCTAGAAGAATTTGTGAACGGCAAAATGAGTAGTTCCTGTCAAGAAGTTTTATAGAGATTGTAGGTAGAGTAGGTGGAGTTCCTGAAGCAGTCAAGCTACTGGATCCAACTTCCATGTTTACCAATTGCAGAAATTGAGCTACAAATTCTTAAAGATAAAGAAGAAAAATCCGAGAAAACTGAACCAAAAACGTTTGTTTATGGCTCTGATACCATGAAAAGAGAAGAATTGCAGCAAAAGAATCTTGAGACAAGAGGAGAAAGAAATGGTTAAGAGAGAAAACAGATTTAGATCTGGAACAAAAAATTTCTGTTTAAAACGAAAGCTACTGTACAAAGACATATATACTGCTTTCTTTAGTAAACGCAGTGTATTGGCAAAGTTCTTTTTGACCCTAGTCTACTCACATATGACACTTTGGTCCTTACACCTTTATACACAATAGCTGGTTGTTAGCCTCTATCTCAGAGAGCATGTTTAGTACTGTTTCAAAATGTAGGTTCTCAACTGATATCTGGAGAGTTTTAGAACATGAGTTTATTACAGACTCTAAAGCTAGAGCACTGCATCTTAAGAATTTGCTACAGACAACTCAGAAGAGCAACTTAAGTGTTGGAGATTATATTAAAAAGATGAAAAAAATTAGTGAGAGTTTGTCTGCTAGCAGCATGGATACTTCTAATGAAGACCTACTGCAGTTTGTTCTAGATGGATTAGGTCCTGAATACAATCCTGTGTTTGTAAACCTTACTTCTAGGTTAGAATAAAAAATTGACTCTGTTACACTTCAAGAAGCTCAGTTTTTGCATAAAAAATATGAGCTTAGGTTGGATAAGTTCAATTCAATTGATTTGTACATAGCTCAGCACACATTGCTCAATCCAACCATATTGCAAATGGTACTGGAAATTTATGAGAGTTAGTAGCTAACACCAACCCTCGACAAGGTCAGAACAATGATAAGTTGTTTACAATGTCCTTTGGAAATTATAGCATTGGAAGCTATAGCACTATTCTTAGTGTTCCCTCTCTAAATTCCTTAGGAAATCCACATCCCGAACAATCCTATACACTACCAGCTCACAATTTTTTTACTAGTTCAAACCTTCAACCCTTTCCATACACAAATGGTCCATACTTACTCTTAGACCTGTTGGTTTTATCCCTTATGGCCAAGGTAGAGGTCATGGTACTGATCAGAACAGATTAATTTGCCATGTGTAACAAAGCTGGTCACTCAGTTGTCTAGTGTTACCACAGGTTCAATTCTGCCTATAATGGAAATATGCAGTATCTTGACCTTCACATGTTCCACAGTTTACTGGTTCTACTCCGCAGCAATTCTACAACACAACTAGTAGCAAAAATTCAACTCAGATGCCTCATGTTGACCCCTCTAGTTTCACATCCAATTATAGCAATATCTCTTAGCAACCCAGTAATGGTTCTCAAAATAGAATTACTTCAGCAACCACTTTTGGTCCTTCTAGCCAACAGTCCACTAGACACAATCAAGCTTTTCTTGCTCCCACTCCCTTTGGTTTAAGTTAGAACTCACACTTGGCCTGTGCCAATCAGTTTACTCCTACTGATCCCATTTGGTACGTGGACTTTGGGAGGGACTGATCATGTAGTTTTAGATTTGAATCAACTGCAAATCAGCAAGGAATATGGTGGTGGTAGTCAACTTCAAGTTGGGAATGGTGAGCATCTTGATATATCCCATATTGGTAACACATTCTTACCTAGCTTATTTCAATCTAAGTGTTTACATCTCAAAAATATCTTATGTGTACCCAATATAACTAAAAACTTACTTAGTATCTCTAAATTCACTAAGGAAAATAATGTAATTGTTGACTTCATTGCTGATTGTTGTTTTTAACATTATATTAATATTTAAAAAGGAGGGCAATTTAGTAATATCCGACCAGATCTTACTATACTAAAACATCCTTAACGATGCACGACTGGCCAGTCATGTGATGTTCAAGCAATTGCCAGTGGCGGCTACTGGCAACTGGCAACTGGCAGTCCTAGGAAGGTGGCTAGGGCGTTTTTGTTAAGTTTTAAACTTTTTGTTGTTGGGTTGTTTTAGCTAAATCTAAAATGTAGGGGGCTAAAAATGATTCAAAAATATAATATTATACTAATATTTAAAAAAGAGGGTAATTTAGTAATTTATATAATGTACCCACCTATTTATTCCTACCAACCAAATATATTTCCCTTAATATTTTCAATAATTTTCAAGATAATCTATCTTTCTATTAATATAACTTTTCAGTAATATAACATTCTCTGGACCAAACGCATCCTTAATACCACATTGGATTACACATCACTTAGAATGAAAATTTTTGGATAATTTTTGAGACGACTAGTATTATTATTTTTAACATGGTTTGTATGCATACTTCCTAAAATGGGCATAATTTTATTTTATTAATGCTTATGTTGGCAGAAAGCTTAATATTTTGATGGCTAGTATTTTGGGATTTTAAATAAAGGGTTAAAAAAGGGTTTTAAAAAGAAATATTCAATTTTCAGTTAAATATGTATTAAGATAAGCTCATAGCCAGGGGCAGACCACATTATAGTGCAATTACATAACGTCTTCCTAAAATTTTAAGCATTCTCTTCTCAATTATATACGGCCCCTAAAACATAATTATTCCCAAAAAATCTTGATATAGCGAGATTTTGTTTAACCTTTCCATCTAAGTTTAATTTCAATATTAAATTTGTTATTTTATTTTGTTAACTTATTTTTCTTTCTATTATTTTCTAATTTTAATATCTTTATTAATCATTAAACTTTAATTTTTTTATTGACCTAGGATGTTCGGACCAGTTTACACATACCTCAACTAATCCATCGAGACCCATTAAACATCCTACAAGTCCAATGGATCCAACAAATTATAAATGTGGTAAGTTGCCACTGCAGATACTCAAACACAAGACCCCTGGGTAACCCTAAACTTTGATTTGTATAACTATAATCTTAATTTAATAATTGACAGCTCAACTGTTCCAAGACAATATAAATGGAAAGAATTTACGGTGAACCTTAATATCTTTTTCTCTATTTGTATTTGGTTTTTTATTGTGGAATGGTTGGATGCGTATTAAGGAGATTAACCTTGAATAGACATCAAAATTTTAACCAATCGTGTATTAACTATTAAAGAAGTAAATTTTAGAAAATCTTTTAGAGTATGAGATCAAATATTGTCATTGACACTAGTGGACCAAGAATTAATAAATAAAGACTTCGTGTTTTCTTGTTAAAGTAGATTATAAAATCAAAGCAGAATACAAAGCCAAATGTTCACATATTAGACTTATGTTTATAGGTGAGGGTCCAACATAATTAGACTTGATTTGGAATTTTTTTTCATTTTACTTTATCCAATTTGTATGTGGGGATTTGAACTTGAAACTTTTGACTCTGATATCATGTGAAGTTGTTAGACCAAAAATTACCCAAAAAAAAAAAAAAAAAGAACTTTTAACTTTTTTAATTCTCTTTATGAGTCTTTTCAAAATATAAACTAGACTAAAATAAGTAAGGGGTAAGATATTGTGGCTTAAATTTTTTACTTAATTTTAGATATTTCATGTAAACCGTTCATCTTTGTTAATCTAATGGTTATAAAAATGAAATTTAAAATAATTGCATATATTATTAACTCAACATATATCCTATCACCATTGAATCATTAATATTAAGCGGTTCATAAAAAGTGTCAAAAAATTAAGTCAAAATTTTAAATAACAATATCTGACCCATTAAGTAAAATCCAAGATTTAAGTAGTTGAAGGGGTTGGGTTAATGAAGATCAATGTCATGTTTCATGAATACAATTAGCTGATTAAGACTATATTAATTTAAAGAAAGACCAAGGTTAGGTCTTGCCAATAAATAGCGGTGAGTGAACAAGAAGTTGACATTTAATTAAAAACAAGATTAGCCAATTATAATATCTTAAGTATTTTTTACCTCTAAGTTTATATTTAAATATAGGATTTCTTTAAATAATTACAATAATACCAATAAATTAATAATGGTAGGTGAAGAGCAAGTTGGTCTTTAATTAAATACATGTAGCCAACCATAATATTTTCGTGCTTTTGATAGCTAACTTTATATTAAAAAAATAATAATAACAATAATACCAATTTCAATTTTAAAGAAATACTTGTAAACCTTGCATTGACTGACATAACTTTGTTACATAAGCAAACTTACATGTATTTATCATATCATTCGTCTACATTTATTAAATATTTATTGAATTAAATTCTTATTTATATAATTATTCATTCACCTTATGTCAAGTTAGTCCGTACAAAGTTTATGTATTAATATTATTCTAGTAAAATCCTTTGGGTAATGAAAAAGAATATTAGCGATAAATTTCTAATCTATATTAGCCCCTGAAGATCAATTTCTCAGGCCCATAACAGAAACTTTTCAGGGCTAGATGTAGAGGTCCACAATCTAGTAGATATAGGTTTGTAAAAACCTTATAGGTTTGAATTGCTGTGAGATTTAAATTTCTTTCCTTATCTTGAAATTTAATTATGGAGTAACTCTGTGAGGCTATCTGTAAGCTTTGCAGTTCGTAGACCTTAAGATTCTTTGTTCTTCAAGGTTTAAGAAGTTATCTAATAATATGCCAAAATGATTAAGCTTAAGTAAGGCCAAGTCCTCGGAAAAAGTCTAGGTATTTTAAAACTATATTAGACAAGGTGATTGAGAAAGTATTGAAACAATAAACACTTTATAAACATATCAAAATAAATGTGATCATTCAATGCTTCATGGTCATATTGTGACATACACTAAAATTAAAATATTTTAATTTAATTTAGATGAATCAGCCTTAACTTAAGTATTAAAAGATTATAAAATTAAAGCACAATGGAAAACCAAACGTTCACATATATAATTGTTGATGTCAAGAAACTACATCATTAGAATTTATATATAATCAAAATTTGATGAATTTTTAATTAGAAAGATGAATTGTATTATAAAATAAAATGCCTAAATAATTAGTATTACGAAGGGGAGCTTGGTGATTCCTATTGCATTGCATATATAGCAGCCCGGATCCTGAATGCTTTGCGACATGCTGTAAACGTAATGTTTTTAAGAAGATACTTCTAAAGTCATAATTGTATGAATGTATGCTTTATGATTGTACTTCTAGATATGACATGAATTGGTGCACCAACAGGCGGGATATGATTATGCTGAGGAGACATTTAAACGCATATACGCATCCTTTGGTTCATCTGCACCATATACTATCTTCCCGGACTCTCAACCATTCTTAAATTGGGATTATTAGCAATGCAGAGTACCGTTATCAGGATGTAATTCTTCCAGCTTTGGGTTTGATCCAGGTAAAATTGTTATTATATATCTTTTTCAAAAATTATTTGACATGCAAGCACATCTCTTAGGTTTTCCTCATTGTAATGGCAGTGTTTAATATCTGATTCTAATACTACTAGTGCTATTCTCGCTTGTTTTATTTTTTTCAATAATGTTTTGCTTATAATCGAATCGTACTACTGAATCATTCAAATAGATAAAAATTACACAAAATTTATATAAAATGATTATTCCATTATTTGTTTTTTATCTGTTTGTCTATTGTAAGCATGGCATTATCAGTTGTATAGTTTTTTGTCCGTGTGAAGGGGAGCTTGGTGATCACTATTGCATGGCAGCCAAAGCTGTTGGACTGCCGTGCCCTGACTACAAATGTATGCATGAGGGCTTTCTTTTGACTCTTTTGGTCAAACTCATTTACTCCAACAAAGTGAAACTGAAGAGTGAGCACCGCTTGATTCAGTTGCTCTGTTTGTTTCGAATTTTGTTATTCCAAAAAATAAAAACACTTTATTGGCAACATTTTGTAACCATTTGAACTGCACGCTACCTGTTTGATAAAAATCCTCTTTGAAACTCATCGTTCTGTTTCAACTTTTGTTTTAGAGTAAAACATGAGCTGAAATGCCAACCCTTTTCGTTTTTCTTTAATATTACTGCCTGGTTCATGGAATGAGCCTTGTTATGGACTGATGACAAGTTTTCGCCATGTGGGTGTATTTAAATAACTTCGTATTGTTTCATTTTTTAACTTGGTTTCAAGTTTATGATGGATTAAATGTTTTTGTTTGTGATTAAACAGTAAATGTAACTAACGGAGAATGGGAAGAGAGCTGAGCTAGTGAGCTTTTTGAAAGCTGTTTACTCTGTAGAATTCTGCTGTATTTATTGTTCCAGTTTGCATCCAAACAATTAAGACAAGTTTTCACTTTGTTTTACTTTCGCGTTATGTTGAATTTTTTAGTGTCGCATTCATTTTACTTTAAAAGTTTGTGGTTTTATCTTTTGACATATGAGTTTATGTTTATGCGGTCAGCCATGGTAGACTATATTCTTGGAGTGTTGGATCCTCTGCAATGGCATTCTCAGGTGTGATAATGTATAAATACAGTGTTTGTTGATTAAAATTGATTTCTGTTAGGAAAGTATGCTATTTGAATTTCTAATAAATCTTATTTGGTTCGTTGTACAACCTATAATCTGAAAATGAATGCAGATCATTATGCTTCGTGGTTGAGGTTGCTTGGCGGGGCAAAGCTGGTGTTTCTCTCTCTCCCTATTTCTCTTCCTATCTCTTAATTCTCTGGCACGCTCCTAAAGATGTTGAAATTTCATTTTCTTACATTTAGACTAAAATTTGGTTGGTTGTCTTGTCGTAGATTACACAAATTGCAGATGAAATAGGTGTAGGAGTACACTTCAACCCGTTTGTTACCTGGAATGATAAGGTACTGACTTTTCAAAAAATTAAATCTGATGACCTAAATACAAGGACCATATGTGTGTGTGTCCACAATTGTGTGGCATTGGTTCCAACTTATCTTCTATGAACTAAGAGTTCTGTATTTAGGCATTAAATGTACCTCCAATTATTTTCTTGCATTTATTTCTATGATGAATTAAAATTTTCCTGTATTTTCATGCATGAAACGATTATGGGCAGATGTTGAAGTATGGGGTTGTTTGAATGGATGACTTGGTTCATGACATACTGAACTGAGAGAGATTCTATTTAATTTCTGCCTTGGGAACTAGTGTCATAATTTCAGTAAAGGGACTAGGAAATCAGTCCTAGGTTCCTGAGCAATCATACCTTCAAGAGAGCTTCAAAGGTGGCTGAAGATCTTGTTTATTTTGTTTGTTTTCAAATTGAAAGTTTTACAGGAGTTTAGACATAGGTAACTGTTAATCTGAACCAAAAGTCGTTGTGCTACAACTATCCTGTCTTTCCTTAATCATGTAGTGCTCAGTCCCTGACAAATTCAGCCCTGGATTTAAACTTTTTTATTTTTTTATTTTATTTTAATAATCTGATAGTTTTCTCTTAATTTTGTAGGAATAGTCCAATAACATCTCCATGGATAAAATACAAGATGTCATGCTAACTAGTCAATGTAAACCCCTGAAACCAATCATTGCTTGTAGCTAAGATGTTGTAGGCTGACAAGCTGCCAAGTATAATGTTACTAAAATGCGCATGACTGACGAGCGTGTATGGTCCTTATGTTGCTTAGATGTCATTTGACATGTGATCATATCAATAATAGAAGATCTTATGTTTAGCTGATTTTCCTTAATTCCTCTTCTCCTGAACTGTGTTTTTCATTAGCTATCTTCTACCTTTTTTTTGCACTGATTTTGGTTCTTAATCATGACCTGGGATCTGAAAATTGAGTTTGTCGTCTCATATATTCGTATTATTTACCAATCTCGGGGAGCTTGGTGTTGCTTATGCAGGTACACATACTTGTGGATAATCTAGATGTTGCAAATTCAAACTCTCTTAATTTGAGGGCTGCATTGTCTGCTGCTCTTCCTCTCTTGCCCTCCAAGTACACACAGGTTTGCTGCTATGTTACTGCTTATTCATTTTAGAGTTGCTAGAGTCATGATTAGGTCTTTGATTGTGCAGGAAGATCTGTTTGCCAAAATATGTAGCCTTGCCTATATGGGAGATCTGCGGATGCATTTTGCTGAGGACAAAACAAGGTGCAGCTTGATCACACCTATATAAAATATTGAGAAAATTGATTTGTGGCTTTCAATAGTATTTTTTTTATTTTTGAATGAATCAACTAAAATGGAATAATCTTTAACTTGTGTCCTTAGGATATATGTTAAAGATCTCCTTTTAACATATTGGAATCAGATATGGTTCGATCCCATTTGGAGATTCAACCTCTCCCCGGTTGGTTAATCGGGATGGGGATGGTGATCTTGACTATTCTAACTGGACAATTGTTTGCTCAAGATACAAGAATGAGCCCTCTCACCAATAACAATCGATAAAATATGGGATCATAGAAAGGGACCGTTCACACTCTGTTAATGTTGAATCTCGCAAAAAATGCACTCCAAATATATAGAACATGGATTGACAAATAGAAAAGATACATAGACATAGGTGTATTCTATTTTGAGATTATTCAAGAGTCATGAATATAGATAGAGATAACCAACCAGACAGTAGCGTTATTAAAAACAAACATTATTAAAATGAGGCCAGTCATAACATAGGGATGTGAAAATAGGCTACTGAAACGAAATTGAGAGAAAAATCTAGAACAGTTGAGAGAGTAAAACTGAATTTCTTCTCATTAACTAACTGAATGCAATAGTGAGTACAAGCTGGGAATTTATACTAAAAACGATACTCGGAAGCTCTTGCTTACTGTTTTACAAGACAAACTAAGGCTTAATTTAAAACGGTGGCGTTTTGTGCTGTCCTTTAAAAAGGGTAAAACGGCAGCGTCTTCTCTTGTTTGACTTCAATGCTTTATGGTCAACACTCTTCCTCAAATTGAGCTGAAGAGTTTGACCAAGTATTTACAACACAACATGCTCCCTCAAACTGAACCCCTTGTAATTCAGGAGAACAAATAACTATAACACAACATTCTCCCTTAAATTGAACCCCTTGTAATTCAATAGAGCTCTTTTGTGTACGATATGCTCCTTTAAACAAAATTCCATGAGCACTCAGCTCAGCAGAGGAAACGAGAGCAGTGGCAGTTCTGATGCAGTGCAGCTCAGTATAGAACATACAACAAGAGGTATTAAAGGACAGTAATACCTTAGGTCAAGATAATTGGCTAAGAACCTGCACATACTCAGCTCACCAGAAGAAACAAGAGTAAGAGCCTGCACATACTTAGTTCAGGAAAATAAACCAGAGCAATGGCAGTATTGATGTAGTGCAGTTCAGCATAGAATACTTCAACAAAGAAATCAGTAAAGAACAGCAATCCCTTCACTCAACACAAGGACAGCAACACCAGCAGCAATTGAGCACCAAAAAAAAAAAAAAAAAATATCATTCAGGAGGCAGCAATATCACATCTGTCAAGACTAATGGCATTTAATTTCTGTCTCAATTCATTAAATTGGGCAGATGAAAGAGCTTTGGTGAGAAGATCAGCTATTTGAAGCTTGGATGGAACATACGGAATCACCACCTTTTAGCTAGAACTTGATCTCTAATATAATGAGCATCAATTTCTATCTGTTTTGTCCAGACATGAAACACATGCAGAAATAGCTAGTAAAGTCCTAATCGTGTTTAGGATTGGCTGCTAATATTACTGCACTAACATTATCACAATATCTAATAGGGATGGTGTGGAAAGTCAGGCAAGTTCAAAGAACATGCTCTGCAACAATGCAACTTCAGTGGTAGTATTAACCAATGCTCTATATTCTGCCTCTGTGGAGGAAAGAGAAACAACGTTCTGCTTTTGAGAGCTCCACTATATTAAATTTTTAAGACACAACAGCCATTAGTGGATCTTCTACCTTCTAGACTACTTCCCCAATCAGCATCGTCATATCATTCTACATTTAAAGAGCATGTTGGTTTGAACTGTGAACCATAGTGAATTGTACCCTTAACATATCTGAGCACCTTTCACAAACTTCTTGTTGTAGCTCAGTTGGTGCTTGGAGGAACTGACTTAGCTAATTGACAGTGAAACTAATGTCAGGCCTGGTGAGAGTTAGATATTGCAATGCACTTATAGTGCTCTTGTAAAGACTTGGATTTGGAAATAGCTCATTGTTATTAGAATATAGCTTGGTGCTGACAGCCATAGGAGTGGCAGAAGCATTTGCTTCCATGATTCTTGTTTTGGCTAAAAGATTAGATGCATATTTAGCTTGTTGAGGTGAATTCCAACGTCAGTCCTTGTAGCTTTTAACCCCAAGAAATATTTGAGTGAACCAAGAGTTTTCAATGAAAAATGGTCAGTCAAGTCTGTCATTAGCTGAGTAATACAATCAACATTTGATCTAATGATTAAAATGTTGTCAACATATACTAGAACATAAATCAGACCAGATTGTTGCTAGAGAGTGAACAGACTTGAATCTGAAACTGAATTTGTGAATCCTTTGAGCTGAAGTGCAACTTTGAGCTTGTCAAACCAAGCTCTCGGAGCTTGTTTAAGGCCATATAGTACTTTAATTAATTTGCATACAGCAATAGGTTGTGAAGGGTCTTCAAAGCCAGGTGGTTGCTTCATGTACACTATTTCAGTAAGCACACCATTAAGAAAAGCATTATTAATGTCTATTTGCTGAATATCTCAATTATTTGTCACTACTGGAGTGAGAATTATCCTTATAGTTTGAAGGTTTGATGACGGGACTGAATGTCTCAAAGTAATCGAGACCCTTGGCACAAGCCTGGCCTTATAATTCTGTAATGATCCATTGACATTAAATTTTGTATGAAAAACCCTCTTGTTTCCAACTATATTCATGTCAGGAGAAGGTGCAACCAAGGTCTATGTTTGGTTCTTGACGAGAACATCCAATTCATTTTGCATAGCTGCCTTCCAATTGGCACTACTAAGTGCTTTAACAATGGAGTTTGGTAGAGTTTGACCAAATATTTACAGCACAACATGCTCCCTCAAACTAAACCCCCTGTAATTCAAGAGAACAAATAACTATAACCCAACAAGGGAAACTTACAGGCACAACGACAGATTTCAGAAGGTAACAAACACATCCAATGTAACAATTCAGAAAGCAACACGAATAAAATGAGCATCACGATAATCAGGAATCGGAATTGAAACTTCTTGCAATTGCTGAAGACTTTGAAAGAATCTCTAAACACGCTTCAAAGAATAAAAAGCGAGTGAGAAAGGTTTACACTTCTTAAGGCTTGGGGTTTAACGAAAAAGAAAAAGAAGAGCTTTAGAAGTAAATAATATTATAATTCCAGTCATTTGGTGGGTTGCGTGGAGCAAAAGAACGTGTCTGAGTCTCATATTGTATATGTTACCGGACCTGAAAACTTATATAATATCATAAATGATCATAACTCACTAATACTGCAGCATAGTACAATTTTCAGTTTGAATTAAAAAGGTTTCAGAAACAATGGATGTCTATACAAATCAATTTCAACAATCCAAATCAACTCATCTGCTTCATTTAGTGTATCATAAGATAAGTCAAAACATATAGTTCAGTTGTGGATTCGTATGTTTTGTACACAATATATTAACAAAAACTCTATTTTAGAAATGCACAAATAATTATCTCTATGTGTCAGACAACCAAATACAAATCTCTACATTATTAGAAAAAAGTACAACATTGTTATTGATGTTATTTCTCTGTGTCAGATAACCAAATGTTGCTAGCTAGTAGATATTAACATGCATGTTAACTTAGTGGAGTGTTATCTAAAATAAATAAATGTCAGGAGCTGCAATTGAATGGAGCCAAGTTGAGTATTGAGAAGCTTGAGCTCGGTTCGATTGGAGTAGTTGAAGTTCGAGCTCCACTGAGATTGTTGAGTTCGGGCTTGAGCTCGATAGATATATGATCGGCTTGAGTTCGACTCAATTACAACAAAGTCATAATTGAGCTCGAGCTTGACTCGATTATAATCAAGTCAAAATTAATTAAATTAATAATTATTTTAATATATTATATAATACATCAAATCCGAGTATGTCTTGAGTATTATAAGACTCGAACTCGAGCTCGGCTCATCGAGCAACTTGCCAGTGCCTTGTCTCATTTGCACCCTTGTCAGTATATGATTTAGTTGATTAGCATTAAGATTTTTAGTTAAAGTGAAAATAAGAATTATATTCTACATAAAGCGTTGCATTTGTTAGTTTATATTCAAATTTTAAATGCTTAAGATGCTACTATTAATTTTTATTTTTTCATTCTAAAACATTATAATCCAAAATTTTGAAATTTAGTATTATATATATACATAAGAAAACATGATATAATACCCATTACACGAGCAAACACAAGAGGGAGGGACAAAATAATTATATGTTTGCAACAGTGCAAATAAGGTTATATAGGAAAAGACATATAAAATGAAAGCATCCAACATCTAATAGAAAAATCTCAAAAAATGCCTAACAGTAGCTTAAGTTACAATATGAACCAATTATCGAGATTATACGGAATCAATTAACGAAGATAGATATAACCAAACAAACAGTACATTGGGAAACGTCAAGCATTATTCAGTACAAACATTATTAAAAGGAAAATGATAGAGTTACCGAAAAGTTTACACCGAATTTGTGCACCAAATGACGTGATAAAATCTTGACCGTTAATTAATATTAACTGATAATAAATCAACGATCAGGATTATGCCACGTCATTCGGTACACAAATTCGGTGTACACCCGTCGGTAACTGTAGCATTACTCTTATTAAAATGGGGAAAGTGTATTTTCTCCAGTGAAGTTTCATGAAAAAAAACATCCAAAATAACAATTATTCAATAAGACAACCATGAAAGAGAGCATCACACCTAGCAGGAATCGGAATCGAAACTTCTTGCATTTGCTGAAGACTTTGATCTCTCGGAAAACAGCTGCAACGGTGAATAACACGAGTTACACAATTAATAAAAAAATCAGAGAAAGAGTTTTACACTCTTAAAGGTCATAGTTGATATCAAAGAAAAAAATAAATAATAAAAACAGCTTCTGCAGTGAGTAATTCCAGACATTACTGGGTTGCATATGGATCAAAGGAGTCATATCGAGAAACTTGTTGGTACAACACTTACAATAATACTTCTTTTCGTAAGAAACTATTAAACTATATTAAAGAGGACTAATTAAAAAAATTTATGGAAAGAATTTATGAATTATATATCATAAATGATTATGTTTCACTTAATTCATCATGTAGTATAGTTAAAAATTTTGATAAAGCCTGCCCAAACAATGTCCACCGAAACTACAGCAAATAAAGCATGAATCCGACAACTATGGAAATAGTTTTGTCCTGGTTTGCAATAATAATATACATCTTGTTTTCATCCTTGGATTATCAAAACTTAAGATCTATTTGGTTAAACAAAATAACTAAGAAATTTTTAATTCAAACTTTGAATATAAGGAAGCATGAAGAAATAGAAATAAATTAATTTCTTCTCACCAATATTGAAGGGTATTCCAAATAACATTATAAGCTAGCGCATTTAAAAATTTTACCAGGCTTATAACAAGGGAAAAAGAGAGAGAGAGATAGACTTTTACACATACCTGACAATTCATTGTTCCCTGATGATGAAGTAGGAGATTTCGCTTTGTCTGGTCCATCTTCACATTAAGCACGGGATAACTGCGTATCACCAGCTTCTCCGGTCTCTTCAACATGGGACAGCTGTGTATCACCAGCTTCTCCAGCTTCATATCTGTTATATTGCATGACAACGAGCTCAAGCTATCGCAACCTCGCAAAATCAATGTTCGGAGGCTGGTCAGACTTTGCATATTACTAGGTAACTTCTGAAGCTTTGAACAGCTAACAAGTATTAGAGTTTGTAAACTTAGAAGTTTACAAACAGCTTCAGAGAGTTCCACCAAACTTGAATTCTGGGATATGTCAAGACATCTGAGATGTTTCAATTTACCTACAGAATCTGGCAACTTTTCAAATTGGAGATCACTTAAGCATAACAACCTGAGGTACTTAAATTTCGATATCCATGTAACAATAAGACCCTCAGATAGTGTACTTTGCATGATGACGGTCCGCAATTTCTTTGAAGTAAATGAAACTTCTTTATTATTTTTGCCAAACCCAAGAAATGACAAATGTTGAGGATCTCCTTTGACAGAATTCGGATTGAGATCTACGATCTGGAGCTCGTTTTGTGCCACTTTCAAGATAGCATCATGGACAATGTCTTTTATCTTAAATATCTTGAAAAAAACACTCATGATATTCAACATCTTGAAAAAAACAGAGTGAAATTAATTTCTCCAAATATTGTAAACCGACATCAATCAACTTTTCTTTTTCGTATTCAATTTCATTATGAGGTTCAAGAAAAACATGCATCATCCATTGACAGACTAGATAATCACTATTAAAAGAATACCCCTTGGGGAATAAGGAACAATATGCCAAACATCTTCGCAAATGAGATGGTAAACGAGCATAACTCAATTTCAGAGCTGATACGATGCTATTTTTCTCTTGGTTTTGCCCCCATATGTCATTCATAATTCGCAACCAATCATCCTTCTTTGTGTTTCCATAAAGAAGGATTCCCAAAATTTTCACTACCAAAGGAACACCACCCGATCTTGTCACAATTTCCTTCCGGATATCATTGAGATCTAGATTTTTTTTGTCAGCTTTATCTATAAATGTTGCCAATTTCAGAAAAGACAAAGAAACCTCTTCAGAAAGGCCTCCTAAATCACAACTGACAAGAGGACCCAGCTTTTCTGAAACCTGGTCATTAGTCATACGGGTAGTAATCACAATTTTACTCCCCTTGGCCGATTTCTCCGCCAATAAAATTTTGAAATCTTTCCATCTATCATTAAATATTATATCCAACACATTATCTAAGACCAGTAGAAACTTCTTACCAGCCAATGCTTGTAGAAGGTTTTTTCGTATTTGCTCGGGTATTAATCCAGCTTGATTTTGACCAGTTGCAGCAGTACAAGTTTCCTTGATCAATGCAGGCACATCAAAGTCTGCCGGTACACGTACCCACATTTTTAGACGAAAGAGTTCATCTATCCTTCTGTCACCATACACCAGTTTGGCTAGAGTGGTCTTTCCTATATCTCTATCCCCAACTATAGCAAGTACAGAGACATTTTCATCTTGTTTCTTCAAAATATTGATAATTTTTTCCTTATCATCGTCTCTTCCAATAACTTCGGAAGTACGAAGAAAGGTGTCGTTTATCACCATCTTGCTCGAAGAAACAATGCTAACGTCAGACATTTTAATATTATCTGCCAATTTACGTAATTTTTTTGTAATCTCCTTTATTTTATGATCAGGAGAGTTGGAGCTCCAGGAGAAGTTGATTCCCTTGCTCTTGCCAGGCCTTGATTTCGCCACTTTAAACCTGAATTCACCCAACTCATCCTCAGCATCATACAACAGATCTGAAAGGTCTGCAAGACTTTTCTGCAGCTTGGGGTACTGCGACTGCTGTTCCTCGGCATTCAACAGCTTCTTTTTGATTCCCAACAAGGCTGTTTTGAGCTCAGATATTTCGTCTGGAAGATCCCGAGATAAGCGTGTTTGTGGGGAAGTAAGGAAGGCTATCTCCGTCAAAATGTTAGTTGCAATGACCGAGGGAAATGATTCTGCCATGTTTTTTTCTGAAAGACGGAAAGTGAATAGCGCAGATATGGGGTACTGAATAATTAAGCTGAAAGAACTGATGTTTTGAAGTAGGTTTGAATTTTTATTGATTGCATTGCTCAGCAATATTATTAGCGCATTTTATGCTTCAGTATAAAAAAAAAATATATATTTTCAATTTTTGATTAATAATTATATCAAATATAATATTTATAATAAGTCTATAAATTTTATATTAATGTATTACAATAAGTTTGATTCAGTAGTTATGAGTTTTATTTTTAATATTGCAACTTTTGAGTTAAAGATGTTTCATTACAGATAAAAAAATTTGTTTTTTCAGTATGCAGAGTATTTTAAAAATATATTTATTGTTTAAACTAAACTATCACAAAAATAAAATAAAATAAAGAAATATTCGTGTTTTATTTGATATGGTAAAAAGAAAAGAGAAAATAACAATTGTAATTAAAATTTTATTTTTACTTTAAATTGAGAGAGAAGGGGAAAAATATAGAAAGAATAATTGAAATTTACAATTAACTCTTAAACTAAAACATATTGAAGATTTCCAGGTGTAATAACATATATATCATGAATTGTTAAAATTTAATTACAAAATATTATTATTGTTTAAATATGAAAAAATCTTTTATAATTTATTATAATTATAGAACTTATAATAAGTTGTCTTCTGCATTCTTCTTAACTATCTCTGGATTATAGAGTAATTCGAGTTTTTCATTGGTTACTAATAATAGTAGTCACTAGAATTTTTATCCGACTGATAGTTTCAAGATCTCAAAATATTAATTAACATAAACAAACTTGAATATTCCCCGCCATAAAAAAAAAAAAAAAAAATGTTTGCCTTGTGGTTAGCCATAGCCAAAGGGTAGCTGCGACCATGCTGGTGGGATTTAACTGGCGTATTAGTGTACCATTCAGAAAACTAAAAGAAAACATTCATGCCCTTGAAGAGATTACATTACCAAATATTCGGTTATTGGGTAATGTGAAGATTCTTTTGATGCATGACAGTAGCCAACTGGCCGTCGTGTAAATTCATATTATAATTGCACAGTCTACCAGAAGTTTAGCAAAACAAGTACTGTTATAAATAAGAAAATTATCAGTGCCTCTTATGATATATGTTATAAGATATGGATTACTACCAGACTTGGATCAGCTATGCACGTGCCAAAGTTGACTCACAGTCTCCTATTTCATATTAATTATTCTGTTTATTAACTTTGTTTTCATGGACTCAACTAAATGAAGATTACTATGCACGTGGCAGACTTGGAAAGATTAATTGATTTACTTTAGGATTTATTAAGTCATCTAAATGAAGTTTGATGACATGAGCATTTAAGAGTGTGAGTGGTGTAATTTTTAGGTTTAGACTTCTTGACTCGGATTAGTATCCCTCACATCCTTTGAGGTTTGTTTTTTTCTCAGTGACATGCCACAAGTTTAAAATAACATCCCTCACCTCCCTCAGATTTCAATAATTCTCTCAAATGTTTCGTAACCACTGTTTGTTAATGAAATCTTGTAAGAGAAAAGTATCTAAACCCCCTTAGCATATAGATATTTATAAAAAAACCCTAGAGTATAATTGTATTTATTAATTTTTTTTTTCATTTTAGAGGAATTACAGGTAAATAAGGTATTTAATTGGTTTTGGGGTTGAGAGTAAATTGGATTTTTTAATAAGGGGGTTGAGAACAATTTCAAAAAATCAAGGGGCTGTTGTAATATAGATATATATAAGGGATGTCAGTAATAACAATACAAAGGTCAGGGAAGGTGAGGGATACTAAGTACTAACCCCTTTGACTCCAAGGACAAAGACAATAAGAAAACCAGTACTAATCAATGGTCTACCATGTGCTTACATTATTAAATTTTCCATCTCCATCAGATACCTTCTTCTTTGAATTAATAATCAATTCTGAAGAATTATATATTTAAATATTGCTAAAGACAGAGAATCTTAGCCCTATGATGCCGGAGGTGGAGAGATTCAACTTCCTTTCTTGAACAATATCATAGAGTAGGAATTAGGAAAGAACGGAAATATTTCAAAAACAACCCTAATCTTTTGTTATTTATTTAACTGCTAGCTATTGTACAATATTTAGTCAAAAATTACCCCTAAATCCTAAACTCACAGCTATTGTATTTACTCAAAAAGCATGTCTAAAAGATTGATATCCTCTTAATTGAGCGTCATTGATGTAACATAGATTTTGTAAAATATATATTTATTTGATTTTCTCAATAGGATGTTACATTTGTTTTATATATTTTATAAGGAATTTAGTAATTTAGGAAGTTCTATTTAATAAGTTTGTTCTTATTTCATTCAATATCTTATTTTAGTAGTACTAAAAATGGTCTACTATTGGAAATTTTTTATGGATTTTTAATAAAAAGTTTATATTTTTGAATAATTTCATCATGGATTCAACGTTTTTTTCATGGATTTGGAAAATTGTCACTTGTAGATTCTAGAGTATATTAACTTCTTATGAAATTTTACTATGTTGATCATATTTACTAACTACTATGACAACATATCATCGAGAATAAAATACTTGCCCTTTATCTATTTCAAAAGAATTTGATGTTATCTCAATGGTACCATTGAGATGTATTATTTTAAAATGTTTAAAATCATATCAAATTTGTGGAGAAATATGTGTCTTGACCTAGAAAAAATTCCCCTCCAACTTGTGAACTGTGAGTGAGTTCTTTGACCTTATACTATTATTAGTTCATAAATATTTGCAAAATTATCTTTTTGTCGTTTATTTTAACATCTAAAATTTAATATTTATAAGATTTTTGTTATTTCAAAATCCTCGTGAGGGATTGTTTAATTTAATCAAAACTCAAGGGAATTAATGTCATTAATGCTAAAAAAAATTAATTTCTACAAAACATTAGTATTTTAGAAAGATAAGTGCTCCTTTGATGGTGAGCAATCGATGACTCCACCAGCTACCAATTTAATACTTTAAAAAAAAAATACATATATTTATTAATAATTAAATGACGTAATTAACGTAAATACGTAATGTAAGTTGGTAATTTTCCAAGTCGGATAAAAGTCACATTTTCTTACCTTTTCAAAAGATTTTTATATCTTTGAAAATAAGTGTTAAAACAAAATGAGACCATGAGAGATTCATTAAACATAACATTTTACACATACAAATCTATGGATTGATAAAGCTAATTTGCATATTGTGTAAAGAAGAGATAGACTCACACCAACGCCTCTTTTTTCATTGCAAGTATTCCCATAGAATTTGGCAACCAGTTTAGTCTTATGGGCATTTCAAGCCTCCTCGACATTTTGGCTTGATATTGTGAAACTGGTGCACTGAGAAGTTTAAGGATGTTGATACTTGATTTTGACACCAACAACTTCGCACGTATAAAGTGTTAAATAGATCTTAAAAACTACATGTGAAATGATTATGAAAGTTAATTATGAGATATTGTTTTCGTAGTAGTATGCAAAGACATAAAAGTAAAGGAGACAATAGAGTTTTTATAATAGTTCAGATGCTTAAAGTGAATCATACATCTACTGTTATCTTTTATATAAGTGTGTTCATGGTCGTTAGCTAAGATTATAATAGGTCACGAACTGTGATTTAAGATTACAAGTGCTTGGTGTTTTAAGTATTCTTAGAGAATGTCAAGCAGTCTTTTTCTAGTTGTGTGTCTTTGCTATTTGCTTTTTTTATTACAAGGGGTTTGATCTCAATTTTGTAAAGGGGAGTTATCTATTTATACCCACTGTGCTCAAGTTAATGATTATATTTTTACAAGTGAGTTGGTGCTGCGCAAATATCTCATTTCTCATTGGTTGAAAACTTAAGAAATATCCTTAAATTAAACAAGGCATTGACAAGTGTGCAAACTAAATTCATTCATAGACAAACTTGAGTAGGTTGGGTTGTTGACATCTATATTTTTTTCGTCTTAGGCAATGTGGCAGATTATAGATGGCACAAAACTTTTCTAAACTTTGATTAGTGTTCGTTGATATCAGCTTATGTCAACCCTTGTTTTTAGGTGTAACAAAAGTGAAAGGGATAAGAGCAGTGGTTTGCATATTGTTGTTGGGAGCTTCTATCTATTTCATTTGTTAGAAGTGCAATTTTAGATTGTTTAAAAATACCATGAGAAGTTCTGGAAATCTTGCTGGTTTATATGGGGAAGTTAGATTGCGACTCCGTTCCCTTAAGTTCAAAGATAATGATAGAGTTCGTAGAGTCATGGCTGAATGGGATCTAACCCATGCCTGCTGTGAGGGAGCGTTATTTCGAAGATGAAGGGTTTGCATGGTGCTGGTTGTTGTTTCTCTTTATGATCTGGATGCAACTGTTAGGAGGCTTAAGTTATTCACTTTGGGTGATATCCTTGAAACCATTCTGGATGGAAAAACAAGTGAAGTATTTGCTTATGGCAGAGATGTCATGCATGGGAAAACTTCTCCAGATATCGATGCCTGGTGTATTATATATATATATATATTATTTACAGAGTTTGCTTGGGCCCTAATGGCATTGAGGAATCTGGGCAAGTGATTATTTCTTGGACTTGTAGAAAGCAGAAATCTTAGTGGCTTCCAAAGACTATCAAGAATCAGTTAATGGGGACATGTGTTCATAGGAACTACTTGCGTAAGCCCCTGCATTGGTTTTAAACTTTAGCTTATTTATTCACCTTTGATTCCCTGGCTCCAAAACTGTCCACTAATTGGAATTGGACCGCCTGGGTTACTTTGGAGGAGGCCTCTGCTCCCTTTCTTCAGGCCTTTTTGTTTTTGTACGGAACTTGGACTTAACTCCTTGGGCCAGAAAATCTTGTACGTATTTTGCATAGCTTTAAAGCTTTAGTTTTGGCCCTTTTTTTGTTCTTGGGCCTACGGGCTTTAGTCTTGGGCATTGGCCCTTTTTGTTTAGCTTTTGTTTTTGCCCCTTGGGCCTGTCCAAGGTAGGCGGGTGGTAAGGGTTATTCCCTTCTATCTTGTATTCTTTCTTTTTTTCTTTCTATACAATTAGATCCAAAAAAAAAAAAAAAAAAAAAAAAAAAAAAATCGGCACAAAGTGCATAATAAGGCTATGTCGTGAGGATTAACCTCAAATTGGATAACTACTTAGCACAATCCCTTTGGTGATTTGAGAGTGAAGAATTTATAATAGGTAAGCTAAAAGACTCGATTAGTGGATAGTCTTTCAAAGAGCAATGACATTAACCTCTAGGGATGTCCAAAAAAAAAAAATCTCCGTAGATTTTAGCCAAATGCATTGGTATATATTAAAATGGATCCATATGATAATACAGTGACTTTCTGGTCAAAACTAGGATCATGTTGAGCAGCGACTTTTCAGTCAAGGTTGGGCTCCACACGACTTCGCCTCATTTTGTGTGAAACTTGTATATTTTCTTGCGATAAAACTCCTATTTTACATTTTTGCTTGCCTCATGTTTTGTTGTAGTATATGAGTCCGGATATCTTACGTTTTTGGATTTGTAAGACATATTATTTATGTAGTTTTTTGCATGATGATAGACACAAAATGTTTTATGGAAGCTTATTCTAAAATGGGAAATATTTTTGTTCTGTCTTTCAATTTCCCAATATAAATTTATATACATGTATATGCTTTTATGATGAAATTAAGAGAAAGGTTTTATGAAGTATTCCAAAATAGTCTTACAGGTTTTACAACTTTTCCACGACACATTTCAACTGCCTGATTCTTATAGGTGCCACACAGAGCCTATAGAATAGGAAAGGTCGGACGGGTTTTGTCATTAGTATCAATAGAAACATGAATGGCACCTCCTCTTATAGTTGTTAGTGGAAGTTGATCTGGATGATTCCATTTTCTTCCACAGCAGAAAGATTGAAGCAAAAGTTATAATTTTTGGTTTAGGTGGGATGGAGAAAGGGGAATTGGTGGCACATAGTCGGGTCAAGAAATGTCCATGGGCAGATGGTCCCATGGGGCCAATGACTAAGAGTTCACTAAGAAGTGCACCAAAACACCTTATGTGCACTTGTTCTCTTGAAGCATGAAGACGTTTCTTTAATACGAATGGGGTTCGAATATCGTGGATCTTCAGATGCTATAGCAACTATTCAATTACTTTATTTTCTTGTTTTAATAATATAAATTCATTTCATATTTACTAATATTAATACATCATTCATGAATTAATAACTTAATAACTAATAATTAATGAATAAAGATAGACTGACAAACACTTCTCACAAACTTCTCTCACTAATGCTGACGTGGCAGCTCGTAATTGGTCAGCTCACATTTGGTCAAACGGGACCCATTGTTAGGCAAGCGAGACCTATTACAAGTTATCATTACGAGTTGAGACGTATGTCGCGTTTGTAGAGAAAGTTATTGAGAATGATTTGTGAGTGTATTATACTGATAATTAGTTTACATAAATATAAGAGTTTTATAAACAAATTATTTCCATTTTAGTAGTATACATACAATTACAAGCACTTGGAAATGCACACAGACACACAAATTTAAAAATAAAAGCAGTCTATAATTTTTTTGTCACCAAGTCATTATTTCTACATCACAAGTACAAGTGACACAATAAAAAATTACAACAATATCAAACTGCCTCATAGCAGTTTTATATGTGTTTGTAGAGTTTTAGTTTCCTAAGATCAATGGAATACAAAAGGTGGTTTCATTATCTTTGGCTGAAACTGAATATAAAGCCCTCTATCAAGCAGCCACTGAATTGGTTGGGATTCAGCATTTATTTCAGAGCTTGGTATAGTATCAACACAACTCCTGCTTTGTGGTGTGACAATATAAGTAATGGAGCTCTCTCATCCAGCCCTGTGTTCCATGCTAGAACAAAGCACATTAAAATCAAGTGCATTACGTTAGAGAGTTGGCAGCTGAGAAGAGATTAGTGGTTCAATAGTTTGGCACCGAGTACCAAGTTGCTGATATTTTAACCAAGGCTTGCCTGGGAACAGGTTTCAATGTCTAAGAGAGAAGTTGAATGTTATCCCTTATACTGATTCTAAGGAGGAAATAGTGTTCTTCTGATCAATGAAAGTAACGTTGATTAGAAGAGTATGAAGTGAACTAACTTGTTGACTGGTTGCTATTGATAATGTGTTGAATAATTGAGACTGAAATTTGCTCTACTGCTACATTGTTGCTCTGCTACTAAGATACTAAGCTGCTGCTAAGATACTAAGCTACTGTTCTATTGCTAAGATGCTAAGATTGGAATGTTAGAGTACAAGTAATGAAGATATTGTGGAGTATATAAGTGGGTGAATGAGTTTTTACAAGTTTGACATATAGTTTAGTTTACAATAAAGATAGGTTGATAAACAATTCTCACAACTTTCTCTCACAAACGCTAAGTGGCAACTCACAATTGGCTAGTTTGCATTTGGTCAAATGGGACCCATTGTTGGGCAAGTAGGACCTATTACGAGTAGACCAATTATAAGTTGACACATCATTGTATTACTTCTTTCTACTAGTATTCTTTATAACATATACAATAAAACATACATACTTAGTATATAAAATAGTTGGGCCTAAATTTTCTTTACTTACAAACATATTTTTTTTACATATATCAAAATAACCATACAAAAACTTAGCAACGGTGGACAGTAATGCCAATCTTCTCCGCTTGTCGACGTCCCTCCGACCGCTGCTCCACCTATGTCCTGCAAAAACATGGAAAAACAATGGGTGAGCATAAAAATGCTCAGTAAGTAAATCCCTTAACTCTTCTCCTTCTTTGGTTTTTTCGTTACTTAATTCCTTCTCTTTTCTTTCACTGTTTCTTCCTCCGTTTCTTACTCTCACTGTTCTTTTCTTCTTTCTATTCTTTCTATTCTTTCCTAACCATGATGAAATTCATGGCAAATGCATGAATAAAATGCATATGCAATAATGCATAAATGCTTTTTCTTTCTTATTCTTTTCTTGTTCTATTTCTATTCTTTCTTTTCTTTCTTGTTTTTCTTTCCTTTCTTCTCTTGGCTTGTTCAACCTTCTCATTCTTTCTTATTCTTATTCTTTCTCATTCTTCTTTTCTCATTCTCATTCTTTCTTATTTTTTCTTTCTTATTCTTTGCTGATCAATCTCGTTTGATGTATGGATTTGGAACCTTGGCCGTGTGAGTGAGTACAGTCCTCATCTACATGCACTCTTGCGAACCGTACAAATTCTTCTTTCTTCTTAGCCACTCAATTAAGGTGGCGTGCATGTAGGAAATTCTTCTTGGTCAACCCTCATCCACATACACTATTACGGTCGTACAATTCTTCTTCTTCTTATGCCACTTAATTAAGGTAGCGTATGTAGGAATTTCTTCTTAGCACTCACGGTTCCCCATCACAAACCTATTCTTTTCTCTTCTTTCCATTCCCTAATTCTTTAATGCTTATTCTTCTTTTCTCTTTATTCTTAGAGTGTTTTATTCTTTCTTGCTTTATTCTTTATTCTTATGCTTTATTCTTTATTCTTCATTCTTTTCTTCTCATTCTTTCTTAAATTTCTACACATACACAATTATATGCTATGGATGGCTCATGCTTGAAATTCTTACTTGGATGCACTCATGAAATGCAATATGCAATGTTGCATAAAATTAAGGTTTCACTCAAACTTATACTTATCTTAGGCATTTCATTAAACATTACTTGTGCATAAACAAACTCTAATTTAATTATCATTCAATTTGTTTCTCAACCATCCAAAAATGAGAGAAAATCTCTCTTGTAGCATCACCATACCTACACGGCAAACACACTCCAAAAAATTCCTCCATTTCTTCCAATTTCAACCCATCATCAAACCATCACATACACTTCTCATATTCAATATATCCAACAACAGCATAATTCATCATCACTCATCTCAATTTCTCAATAATCATAACATATGCATACTTAAAAGAAATCTCTACTCACTTGAATTCTTAAACTTTAACTTGAGTTGAATTTTGAGTGGAATTTACTTACCTTATGCTTGAGTCTTCTCTACTAAGCTCTCTACTCTTGTTGGATTCAAAACTTCTTCTAACCAAGCTAAACTTCATAGAACTCAATTTTTACACAAATAACATCATAGATAAAGAGATTCTTACCTTTTGAAGTCTTGAATAAAATCCTATTAAAAATCACTCAAAACCCTCAAAATCCTTGGAGATTGAATGAAAATTTGAGAGAAAATGAGGGAGTAGTGTGGCGGTGGAATGAAGAAATAAGGGTTACAAACCCTTATCATCTTATTTTATAAACTCACTTTCCCATTTTGCCCTTACACTTTTGTGGAATTTCATCCTTGTCACTTAGTCAATTATCATAATGCCCTCATTTTTATTGTATTCTTTTGAAATTCTATCCTTTTTCACTCCCCACTTTTTCAACTAATTTCGAGTGAAAAGACCATTTTACCTTAATGCAAGTTTAAGGCATTTTCTTCATATTCTCTTAAAATAACTTGAATAAAAATTAACTAAGGGCTATAAAACATAATTTAAATCATTTACCTCCATGTTGGGCGTTACACGCTCACGTTTGTGGGAGAAAGTTAGTGAGAAGGGTTTGTGAGTGTAGTAATACTGTTTAGTTTAAGGAGCTATAATATAGTGTACGGATATGTTTGGTTTGGTACATAGTCCCGTTTAAGGAGGCATATAAGTATGTGGAGCCTATTTTTGCAATCTTTTAGATTTATGTTCGTTCCTCATATGGGGTACTTTTATAAAGTCTAAAACTGGAAGGTTAAACTCTGCTTTTAACCCTACGACTTAGTATAATTAGCGCCTTCTTGTAACTAATTCAGTTAATGAATTCCAGACATTTTCAGCTCGATTCTACTCTTCTTCTCTTGCTCTTAAAGTCATTCAAGTATCTAGATATTTCAAAAAAAAAAATAATAATAAATAAGAAAAAAAACCGTAGAGTATAATTTTATTTATTAATTTTTTTTTTTCATTTTAGAGGAATTATAGGTCATAAGGTATTTAATTGGTTTTGGAGTTGAGAGCAAATTGGATTTATTAACAAGGGTTGAGAATAATTTCAAAATTCAAGGGCCTGTTGTAATATAGATAGTGATGGCAATGGCCGGGCCGGGACCGGGTACCCCTTGGCCCAGGCCCAAGCCCGACCTCATGACACAGGCCCAAGCCCGACCCAAGCCCGCTACGGGTATGATAGGCAAAGCCCAGCCTGGCCCGACGGGTTTTTTTATAACCGTAGGCTTGGCCCAAGCCCGCCTTTTTTAATAATGTTTATTTTTAAATATTAATAAATTTCAAATTTTTTTATTTTTTAATTTTAGAAATGGTTTTTAAATATTAATTGAAGCTATTTCTACAAATAATTTAAGCAATAGTGAGCAATTAAAACTCCATAATAGTTGATTATACTAACTTTTCAGCTGTGCAAATTTGTTATTGTGAAATCCACTTTAATAGTTGAACTAAACCCATCTAACTCATTTAAAGGCAATTTTAACATGTTAAACCTTTAATATGGGATGAAAATTGAGGTTAGGGTTTGGGAAAAATGGATATATATATATAGGATAATATTGTAATTAAATATATAGTATAGGGTAAATTAGTAAAATTAATACTAAATTTTCGAGACGGGCCGGGCCGGCCTAAAGATATACCCATGCCCCCCGTACCCGAGGTCGGGCCTTAAAATCAAGCCCAGGCCCAAGCCCAAGCCCGCCAACCTGGGTAAAGCCCGCCCCTTTCGGGTCGGGCCGGGCCGGGTACCCGAAAATGTCGGGCCCATTGCCATCTCTAATATAGATATATATAGGGGATTTATAGATCTTTTTTTTTTAAAGAAAAATAAAGTAAATTCGATAAAGTATGCTACACTTATAAGAAAGCTTACAAAATTTCCATACAAAGTAATATGACAAGAAATGATGGAAGAGTGAATATTGATTTTAACTTTATGTTTTACTCATCCATTCGTTTTTTGCCACCTCACTTTGTATAAAAATCTTTGTAAGATTTCTTTGTAAGTATAGTATTATTTGAATCTGATATATTCTATCAGCAAACGGTGAAAATGAGGGTTTTGAGAGAATTTTTTTTTAAATCTAGGGGAGGTGAGAGATGCTATTTTAAATTTGTGAGATGTCAGAAAAATACAAATGTCACGCCCCCTCTCGAGTATCCCTATCCCACTGGATCCGGGCACTCCAGGAGACTTAAGATCCTGAAAGGAAGGTGAACACTCTTTAAAAAAAAAACATTCATAAAAACAATTCTGTTTATAGATGAAAGTGAAAATAGTGCATTTTCATGTTTAAGGTTTAGAATGTGGAAATACACGGATAATTATTCTAAAAACGGGAACTGAAATCCAGTTACAAAAGAAATGTAATATCAGAGTCCACTAAAGTTTGTAAAAGATGCAGATTATCATGCGTCAAGGCTAAACTAGAGCGTAGAGTATGCTCTACACGAACCCAATCTACAGTCCTGGGGGAGGAAACATAAAACAGTGAGCAGGGAAACCCAGTGAGCGGATAATATATTTTATATGAAAATAATTTTAACTTTGAAAACAAGTATGAATAATTGTATGCCCCACAACACTAATGCACTTACTAAGGCAACAACAGTATATATATTATTCTCGGATGCCATGAAGTCACACACCACTATCATATAAAATAAATCAATTATCACCACCCTACTAGCATTTAGGGGCCTGGATCATAACTATCTGAACCAGTCCTTAACTCAGACATGAAGCTACACCACCTGCAATCTACCCTCGGGGTGGAACCATCCGCAGTCTACCCTCGGGATGGTACGAACATCATTGGATAACCATGCTTGACCCACAGTCTACCCTCGGGGCGTCATGATATGGTACCAAATATAATCTCGCCCACAGTCTACGCTCGGGGCATCCAAAATCCCACACCGGCCAATAACCGCCTGGTGTAATCCTGTCTGGAGCTCGTCAGGCGTTCGTCTTGTTCTAGTAGGATATCCCAATGGTTCGGTAGGACGGACCATCTCAATGCACACGTGAGGATAAATATCAAATACTAGCTGATGTCTGGAGGGGGACTGGGTACAGTTTCCAATCCCGTAATCAAACATAATAAAAATCATGCATTCACAATTCCATTCCAAATATACATCATGCATGTCTTATGCATATATATATAAAGTATAATATGATATAAAATTCCAATAAAAAGGCATGTAATCATGAATGCAGTGCTCACCACGTCAAAATACAAAAGTATGTAAAATTCCATTTACACCCTATATTTATCATCAATCTTTTAAGATCCCAAAACTTCTAAACATGACAATTAACCCCCTGCTGCTAGGAGCCTACTGCTCATAAGAAAAAAATCTAACATTTTTATTCAACACTCTTTCCGAAATTTCCAAAATAAAAAGTACCATTTATAGTATTTAATAACTCATTAACTTCATATCCATTCTACCTTAATATCAATTCTACCTTTTTACCAACTTCCAACACTCATTCCCACTCAACAATCACGTTTAATCAAGTCCGCAGTTTATGAAAATGCAGCAATTACTACACTGATGACTCCAAAAATACCAAGCCAACAATGCAACAACAATACAGCAAAAATATATANTATCAAGAATCAGATTAATGGGGACATTGTGTTCATAGGAACTACTTGCGTAAGCCCCTGCATTGGTTTTAACTTTAGCTTATTTATTCACCTTTGATTCCCTGGCTCCAAAACTGTCCACTAATTGGAATTGGACCGCCTGGGTTACTTTGGAGGAGGCCTTCTGCTCCCTTTCTTCAGGCCTTTTTGTTTTTGTACAGAACTTGGACTTAACTCCTTGGGCCAGAAAATCTTGTACGTATTTTTGCATAGCTTTAAAGCTTTAGTTTTGGCCCTTTTTTTGTTCTTGGGCGTACTGGTTTTAGGTCTTGGGCATTGTCCCTTTTTGTTTAGCTTTTGTTTTTGCCCCTTGGGCCTGTCCAACGTAGGCGGGTGGTAAGGGTTATTCCCTTCTATCTTGTATTCTTTCTTTTTTTCTTTCTATACAATTAGATCCAAAAAAAAAAGTAATGCAAGTTGACCAACTTGTTTAATTAATAAATCTTGGTTACTTCGTTAAAAAGAAAAAAAAAAAAAAAAAAAAAAATCGGCACAAAGTGCATAATAAGGCTATGTCGTGAGGATTAACCTCAAATTGGATAACTACTTAGCACAATCCCTTTGGTGATTTGGAGAGTGAAGAATTTATAATAGGGTAAGCTAAAAGACTCGATTAGTGGATAGTCTTTCAAAGAGCAATGACATTAACCTCTAGGGATGTCCAAAAAAAAAAAAATCTCCGTAGATTTTAGCCAAATGCATTGGATATATTTAAAATGGATCCATATAGATAAAATACAGTGACTTTCTAGGTCAAAACTAGGATCATGTTGAGCAGCGACTTTTCAGTCAAGGTTGGGCTCACACGACTTCGCCTCATTTTGTGTGAAACATTGTATATTTTCTTGCGATAAAACTCCTATTTTACATTTTTGCTTGCCTCATGTTTTGTTGTAGTATATGAGTCCTGATATCTTACGTTTTTGGATTTGTAAGACATATTATTTATGTAGTTTTTTGCATGATGATAGACAACAAAATAGTTTTATGGAAGCTTATTCTAAAATGGGAAAATAGTTTTGTTCTGTCTTTCAATTTCCCAATATAAATTTATATACATGTATATGCTTTTATGATGAAATTAAGAGAAAGGTTTTATGAAAGTTATTCCAAAAAATAGTCTTACAGGTTTTACAACTTTTCCACATGACACATTTCAACTGCCTGATTCTTATAGGTGCACACAGAGCCTATAGAATAGGAAAGGTCAGGACGGGTTGTGTCATTAGTATCAATAGAAACATGAATGGCACCTCCTCTTATAGTTGTTAGTGGAAGTTGATCTGGATGATTCCATTTTCTTCCACAGCAGAAAGAATTGAAGCAAAAGTTATAATTTTTGGTTTAGGTGGGATGGAGAAAGGGGGAATTGGTGGCACATAGTCGGGGTCAAGAAATGTCCATGGGCAGATAGGTCCCATGGGGCCAAGTGACTAAAAGAGTTCACTAAGGAAGTGCACCAAAACACCTTATGTGCACTTGTTCTCTTGAAGCATGAAGACGTTTCTTTAATACGAATGGGGTTCGAATATCGATGGATCTTCAGATGCTATAGCAACTATTCAATTACTTATTTTCTTGTTTTAATAAGTATAAATTCATTTCATATTTACTAATATTAATACATCATTCATGAATTAATAACTTAATAACTAATAATTAATGAATAAAGAAGACTGACAAACACTTCTCACAAACTTCTCTCACTAATGCTGACGTGGCAGCTCGTATGGTCGCTCACATTTGGTCAAACGGACCCATTGTTAGGCAAGCGAGACCTATTACAAGTTAATCAATTACGAGTTGAGACTATTCCGTTTGTGAGAGAAGTTGTGAGAATGATTTGTGGATTGTATTATTACTGATAATTATTTTACATAAATTAAGAGTTTTTATAAACAAAATTATTTCCTTTTAGTAAGTATACTACAATTACAAAGCACTTGGAAATGCACACAGACACACAAATAAAAATAAGCAGTCTATAATTTTTTTGTCACCAAGTCATTATTTCTACATCACAAGTACAAGTGACAACAATAAAAATTACAACAATATCAAACTGCCCTAAGCAGTTTTATGTGTTTGTAGAGTTTTAGTTTCCTAAGATCAATGGAATACAAAAGGTGGTTTCATTATCTTTGGCTGAAACTGAAAAAAGCCCTCTATCAAGCAGCCACTGAATTGGTTGGGATTCAGCATTTATTTCAAGAGCTTGGTATAAGTATCAACCCAACTCCTGCTTTGTGGTGTGACAATATAAGTAATGGAGCTCTCTCATCCAGCCCTGTGTCCATGCTAGAACAAAGCACATTAAAATCAATGTGCATTACGTTAGAGAGTTGCAGCGTGAGAAGAGATTAGTGGTTCAATATGTTGGCACCGAGTACCAAGTTGCTGATATTTTAACCAAGGCATGGCCTGGGAACAGGTTTCAATGTCTAAGAGAGAAGTTGAATGTTATCCCTTATACTGATTCTAAGAGGAAAATAGTGTTCTTCTGATCAATGAAAAGCTAACGTTGATTAGGAAGAGTATGAAGTGACTAACTTGTTGACTGGTTGCTATTGATAATGTGTTGAATAATTGAGACTGAAAGTTGCTCTACTGCTACATTGTTGCTCTGCTACTAAGATACTAAGCTGCTGCTAAAATACTAGCTACTGTTCTATTGCTAAGATGCTAAGATTGAATGTTAGAGTACAAGTAATGAGATATTGTGGAGTATTATTAGATGGGTGAAGGATGTTTTTACAAGTTTGACATATAGTTTAGTTTACAATAAAGATAGGTTGATAAACAATTCTCACAACTTTCTCTCACAACCGCTAAGTGGCAACTCACATTTGCTAGTTTGCATTTGGTCAAATGGGACCCATTGTTGGGCAAGTAGACCTATTACGAGTAGACCAATATAAGTTGACACATCATGTAATTACTTCTTTCTACTAGTATTCTTTATAACATATACAATAAACATACATACTTAGTATATGAAAATAGTTGGGCCTAAATTTTCTTTACTTACAAAACATTTTTTTACATTATACAAATAACCAATACAAAAACTTAGCAACGGTGGACAGTAATGCCACTTCTCCGCTTGTCGACGTCCCTCCGACCGCTGCTCACCTTGTCCTGCAAAAACATGAAAAACAATGGGTGAGCATAAAAATGCTCAGTAAGTAATCCCTTAACTCTTCTCCTTCTTTGGTTTTTTCGTTACTTAATTCCTTCTCTTTTCTTTCACTGTTTCTTCCTCCGTTTCTTACTCTCACTGTTCTTTTTTTCTTTCTTATTCTTTCTATTCTTCCTAACCATGATGAATTCATGGCAATATGCATGAATAAAATGCTATGCAATAATGCATAAATGCTTTTTCTTTCTTATTCTATTTTCTTGTTCTATTTCTATTCTTTTTCTTTTCTTTCTTGTTTTTCTTTCCTTTCTCTCCTTGGCTGTTCAAACCTTCTCATTCTTTCTTATTCTTATTCTTCTCATTCTTTCTTTTCTCATTCTCATTCTTTCTTATTTTTTCTTTTCTTATTCTTTGCTGATCAACTCGGTTGATGTTGGATTTGGAACCTTGGCCGTGAGTGAGTACAGTCCTCATCTACATGCACTCTTGCGAACCGTACAAATTCTTCTTTCTTCTTAAGCCACTCAATTAAGGTGGCGTGCATGTAGAAATTCTTCTTGGTACAACCCTCATCCACATACACTATTACGGTCGTACAATTCTCTTCTTCTTATGCCACTTAATTAAGGTAGCTGTATGTAGGAATTTCTTCTTAGCACTCACGGTTCCCCATCACAACAACCTATTCTTTTCTCTTCTTTACCATTCCCTAATTCTTTAATGCTTATTCTTCTTTTCTCTTTATTCTTAGAGTGTTTTATTCTTTCTTGCTTTATTCTTTATTCTTATGCTTATTCTTTATTCTTCATTCTTTATTCTCTATTCTTTCTTAAATTTCTACACATACACAATATATGCTATGGATGGCTCATGCTTGAAATTCTTACTTGAGCACTCATGAAATGCATATGCAATGTTGCATAAAATTAAGGTTTCTACTCAAACTTATACTTATCTTAGGCATTTCATTAAACATTACTTGTGCATAAACAAACTCTAATTATATTATCATTCAATTTGTTTCTCAACCATCCAAAAATGAGAGAAATCTCTCTTGTAGCATCACCATACCTACACGGCAAACACACTCCAAAAATTCCTCCATTTCTTCCAATTTCAACCCTCATCAAACCATCACATACACTTCTCATATCAAATATATCCAACAACAAGCATAATTCATCATCAATCCTCATCTCAATTTCTCAATAATCATAACATATGCATACTTAAAGAAATCTCTACTCACTTGAATTCTTAAACTTAACTTGATTTGAATTTTGAGTGAATTTACTTACCTTATGCTTGAGTCTTCTCTACTAAGCTCTCTACTCTTTGTTGGATTCAAAACTTCTTATACCCTAAGCATAAACTTCATAAGAACTCAATTTTTACACAAATATCAAGATAAAGAGTATGAATTCTTACCTTTTGAAGTCTTGAATCAAAATCCATAAAATCACTCAAAAGCCCTCAAAATCCTTGGAAGATTGAATGAAATTTGAGAGAAAATGAGGAGTAGTGTGGCGGTGGAATGAAAAAAGGGTTACAAACCCTTATCATCTTATTTTATAAACTCACTTTCCCATTTTGCCCTTACACTTTTGTGGAAATTTCACCTTGTCACTTATCAATTATCATAATGCCCTCATTTTTATTGTATTCTTTATGAAATTCTATCTCTTTTCACTCCCCACTTTTTCAACTAATTTCGAGTGAAAGACCATTTTACCTTTAATGCAAGTTAAGGCATTTTCTTCTATATTCTCTTAAAATACTTGAATAAAATTAACTAAGGGCTATAAAACATAATTTAAATCATTTACCTCCATGTTGGGCGTTACACGTCACGTTTGTGGAAAGTTAGTGAAAGGGTTTGTGAGTGTAGTAATACTGTTTAGTTTAAGGGGCATATTAATATATGTACGGATATGTTTGGTTTGGTACTAGTCCCGTTTAAGGAGGCATATAGTATGTGTGAGCCTATTTTTGCAATCTTTTAGAATTTATGTTCGTTCCTCATATGGGGTATCTTTTATAAGTCTAAAACTGGAAGGTTAAACTCTGCGTTTTAACCCTACGACTTAGTATAAATTAGCCGCCTTCTTGTAACTAATTCATTTAATGAATTCCAGACATTTTCACTCGATTCTACTCTTCTTCTCTTGCTCTTAAAGTCATTCAAGTTCTATATTTCAAAAAAAAAAATAATAATAAATAATAAAGAAAAAAAACCGTAGAGTATAATTTTATTTATTAATTTTTTTTTTTCATTTTAGAGGAATTATAGGTCAATAAGGTATTTAATTGGTTTTGAGTTGAGAGCAAATTGGATTTATTACAAAGGGGTTGAGAATAATTTCAAAAATTCAAGGGGCTGTTGTAATATAGATAGTGATGGCAATGGGCCGGCCGGGACCGGGTACCCCTTGGCCCAGGCCCAGCCCGACCTCATGACACAGGCCCAAGCCCGACCCAAGCCCGCTACGGGTATGATAGCCAAAGCCCAAGCCTGGCCCGACGGGTTTTTTTAAACCGTAGGCTGGCCCAAGCCCGCCTTTTTAATAATGTTTATTTTTAAATATTAATAAATTTCAAATTTTTTATTATTTTAATTTTAGAATGGTTTTTAAATATTAATTGAAGCTATTTCTACAATAATTTAAGCAATAGTGAGCAATTAAAACTCCATAATAGTTGATTATACAACTTTTCAGCTGTGCATAATATGTTATGGTGAAATCCACTTTAATAAGTTGAACTAAACCCATCTAACTCATTTAAAGGCAATTTTAACATGTTAAACCTTTATATGGGATGAAAATTGAGGTTAGGGTTTGGGAAAATGGATATAATTATAGGATAATTGTAATTAAATATATAGTATAAGGGTAAATTAGTAAATTAATACTAAAATTTTCGAGACGGGCCGGGCCGGCCTAAAGATATACCCATGCCCGGCCCGTACCCGGGTCGGGCCTTAAAATCAAGCCCAGGCCCAAGCCCAAGCCCGCCAACCTCGGTGTCCCGCCCCTTTCGGGTCGGGCCGGCCGGGTACCCGAAAATGTCGGGCCCATTGCCATCTCTAAATATAGATTAATAGGGGATTTAGATCTTTTTTTTTTAAGAAAAATAAAGTAAATTCGATAAAGTAATGCTACACTTAAAAGAAAGCTTACAAAATTTCCATACAAGTAATATGACAAGAAATGAATGGAAGAGTGAATATAATGATTTTAACTTTATGTTTTACTCATCCATTCGTTTTTTGCCACCTCACTTGTATAAAAATCTTTGTAAGATTTCTTTGTAAGTATAGTATTATTGAATCTGAATATTCTATCAGCAAACGGTGAAAATGGGTTTTGAGAGAATTTTTTTTAAATCTAGGGAGTGAGAGATGCTATTTTAAATTTGTGAGATGTCAGAAAAATACAAATGTCACGCCCCCTCTCGAGTATCCCTATCCCACTGGATCCGGGCACTCCAGGAGACTTAAGATCCTGAAAGGAAGGTGAACACTCTTTAAAAAAAAACATTCATAAACAATCTGTTTATAGATGAAAGTGAAAATAGTGCATTTTCATGTTTAGTTTTAGAATGTGGAAATACACGGATAATTATTCTAAAAACGGAACTGAATCCATTTACAAAAGAAATGTAATATCAGAGTCCACTAAGTTTGTAAAGATGCAGATTATCATGCGTCAAGGCAAACTAGAGCGTAGAGTAGCTCTACAACACACCAATCTACAGTCCTGGGGGAGGAAACATAAAACAGTGAGCAGGGAAACCCAGTGAGCGGATAAATATTTTATATGAAATAATTTTAACTTTGAAAACAAGTATGAATAATTGTATGCCCCACAACACAATGCACTTCCTAAGGCAACAACGTATATATATTATTCTCGGATGCCATGAGTCACACACCACTATCATATAAATAAATCAATTCACCACCCTACTAGCATTTAGGGGCCTGGATCATAACTATCTGACCCAGTCCTTAACTCAGACATGAGCTACACCACCTGCAATCTACCCTCGGGTGGAACCATCCGCAGTCTACCCTCGGTGGTACGAACATCATTGGATAACCATGCTTACCCACAGTCTACCCTCGCGTCATGTATGGTACCAAATATAATCTCGCCCACAGTCTACGCTCGGGGCATCCAAAATCCCACACCGGCCAATAACCGCCTGGTGTAATCCTGTCTGGAGCTCGTCAGGCGTTCGTCTTGTTTCAGTAGGATCCCAATGGTTCGGTAGGACGGACCATCTCAATGCACACGTGAGGATAAATATCAAATACTGCTGATGTCTGAGGGGGACTGGGTACAGTTCCATCACCCGTAATCAAACATAATAAAAATCATGCATTCCACATTCCATTCCAATATACATCTCATGTCTTATGCATATATATATAAGTATAATATGATATAAAATTCCAATAAAAAGGCATGTAATCATGAATGCAGTGCTCACCACGTCAAAAATAACAAAGTATGTAAAATTCCATTTACACCCTATATTTATCATCAATCTTTTAAGATCCCAAACTTCTAACATGACAATTAACCCCCTACTGCCAAGAGCCTACTGCCCTAAAAAAAATCTAACATTTTATTCAACACTCTTTCCGAAATTTCCAAAATAAAAAGTACCATTTATAGTATTAATAACTCATTAACTTCATACCATTCTACCTTAATATCAATTCTACCTTTTTACCAACTTCCAACACTCATTCCCACTCAACAATCACGTTTTCAAGTCCGCAGTTTAGGAAATGCAGCAATTACTACACTGATGACTCCAAAAATACCAAGCCAACAATGCAACAACAATACAGCAAAAATATAAATATATATAATATATATATATATATATTATATATTAATTAATATATATATATATATATATACTTTAAGTAAACCTGCAGGTCATGATTTCATACCCATTACCACCAAAAAAAAAAAAAAAAAATCCAGCCAATCTCTAACCTTTTAGGCAAAGTAAACGTTCACATTCTATACAATATAGGTCAGCAGTCTCATGCCCATTATTTCCCAAATTTTCCAGCCGTCCACTCATCACAAAGCTTACAACATTCAAATATAAAATTCAAAATTCATTTAGTATCCACCCATATTCATGTTTCTAATCAAGTCAATTTTATAACTAACCCACAACCTTCCAATTCATTCCACACAATTTAATTAGCTGCCTTCCCACACATGCAGTTGCATCTTACAATGCAATTTAAACAAAATATATCATTAATACACCTTCCCAGCAGCCGAAATGCACATGCATATACCATGCATTCATGTAAAAGCCATGCCTATTATAAGTAACATGCAACGCATAAGTACCTCTTTTTAATAGCAATTTACCAATATTTTCATAAACATAATTTCATACTCTCCAATTCCAAACACATGCATGTCACGGAGATCTTCAATTATTAGAAATTCAGAACTAAAGAACTAAAATAAAACCTCATTATTGGGTATGCACACGCATATGATCATTCCAATCAACACATGATTTTAAATGCAGTTTAATAATATTCCACTCACACTTTCTCCTTTGCTTTTAACTCAAGTGCTCGGTCCTCCTATCTTCTTCACCCCAAATTTCTCTGAAAATTCTTCTCCTACAAGCACCTCTCGGCCCTCCTCTATTTTAACTCAAATGCTTTTTTCTCTCTTTCAATGTGCATAGGAGAGTGAATGTGAAATGAAAAGACAAAAGAATAAAACAAGATTCTCCTCTCTCATTTTATTTTTTTTTCTCTCGGCTATCTCTTTCTCCACTCCACCATTCCTCATCTCAATTTAATAAATTTCACAACCATCAATGGCAAAACAATGTGCCAAACCGTGGGCTATTTCCCAAAAGAAATTACCTTTAATCCATCTTGCAATGGCCAATTATGCATGCATCCCTTAGTCTTTGATTCTAACACTCTTACACCCCAAAATCCTTTAAATAGGTTAAGTTTTTCATGATCACCCCTGGAGATTATCATGTACCCTTGCTGACACAATATTAAATATCCCTCATCTTTAATCAATTTCATAATGTTGTTGAAAGATCTTCACACTTCCAATTTCACACAAGTGCTCTTGCCAAACTACTAATAAACCCACCATGCCTTATTTCTTACTAAAACATCCCTAAAAGTTTCAATTCTTACATATTACCCCCTAGATTCCATAAATAAATTAAATAAACCCACAAAGAAAATAAGGAGTTTTACAACAAGCTCAGAGAAGGTGAGGACAAAACAATAAGACAACCAGTACTAATCAATGGTCTACCGTTATAATTCTCCATCTCCAACAAATACATTCATCGGATTAATAAAGATGTGGACACGAGTTTGAATTTAGGCATATAAATAATCAATTCTGAAGTGTTATATTTAAATATTGCTAAAGATGAGAATCTAGCCCTATGAAGCCGGAGGTGGAGAGATTCAACTTCGTTTCTTGAACAATATCATAGAGTAGGAAAGAACAGGCAACATTTCAAAAAACAACCCTAATCTTTTGTTGTTTATTTAACTCCTAGCTATTGTACTATTAGTAAAAAAATTACACCTAATCCTAAACTCACAGCTATTGTATTTACTCAAAAAGATGTCTAAAGATTGGCTCCGTTTGGTTCCCTTTGGGAATACTACTATTCGTATTCCCAATAAAGTTAAACAGTAAAATTGCAATGGATCTGGTCGGAAAAGGCTAGATCGAAGGACATATCAACGCACGACGGTAATATCGAGCTGGTCATGCACCGATACGGCAGCTCCGGCCACTTTCCGTGGTGGTGGCCAGCTGTCCTTATTTATGAGTGGATGGGGGGTGTTTTGTTAATTTTGAATATTATATTTAGGACTGTTTAGTAAATAAATAAATATAGGGGGTATTAGTTAATTGTTTAAAATTCTACATCGTATAACCACCCAATTTAAAACTTTTTTCAAAAGATTATTCTAAAAACTACCTAATAATGAACCAAACGGAGCCTGATATCCTCTCAGTTGTGCGTCATTGATGTAACATAGATTTTCTAAAATAGAATTGGATTTGATTTTTATTTTTATTTGATTTTCTTATTTAATTAGAATTTTTCACTAGGATGTTACATTTGTTTTATATATTTTATAAGGAATATAGTAATTTAGGAAGTTTTATTTTAATAAGTTTGTTCTTATTTCATTCAATGTCTTATTTTAGTAGTACTAAAAATGGTCAACTATTGGAATTTTTTTATGGATTTTTAATAAAAAATTTATAATGGTTTATTTTACTTTTGAATTATTTCATCATGGATTCAACGTTTTTCTCATGGATTTGGAAAATTATCACTTGCAGATTCTAGAGTATATTAACTTCTTAAGAAATTTCACTATGTCGGTCATATTTATTAACTACTATGACAACATATCATAGAGAATAAAAAGAATTTGATGTTATCTCAATGGTACCATTTCAATGTATTAATTTTAAATGTCTAAAATTATATCAAATATGTGGAGAAATATGTGTCTTGATCTACCAAAAATTCCCCTCCTGAGTTAAAAAGATAGTAAAAATTCTTCTCCAACTTGTAAACTGTTAGTGAGTTCTCAGACCTTATACTATTATGAGTTCATAAATATTTGCAAAATTATATTTTTGTCGTTTATTTTAACATCTAAAATTTAATATTTATGAGGATTTTGTTATTTCGAAATTCTCATGAGGGATTGTTTAATTTAATCAAACCTCCAGGGAATTAATGTCATTAACGCTAAAAAATTTTTAATTTCTGTAAAACATTAGTATTTTAGAAAGATAAGTGCTCCTTTGATGGCGAGCAATCGATGACTCCACCAGCTACCAATTTAATACTTTTTTTTTTAAAAAAATATACATTTATTAATAATTAATTAACATAATTAACGTAAGTACATAATAGTAAGTTGGTAGAGGTGGAACAAATGAGCAGGGTTAGGCGGGTCAACCCTAACCCGGCCCGTAATGAAGAGGGTTCAACTTGCCAGCAACCCTCGGGCGGGCCGGGTTGCAAAATGGCAACTCGGCGGCCCGCAGGTTGCTATTTTGTCCTCTCTGCAGGAGGACCGCCAACCCGGCGGGTTGCATGCGGGTTGGCTATTGCTAACGACCAACCAGTCGGGTTGGCCGAAAAATAAATTAAAAAAATTGTAAAATTAATTTATTTTTTTAAATTATCCTTTTACTCTTGAAATATAGTTGTTTTATAGCCGTTGGAGGGGTCTTTTTCGTCATTTTCTTTCCCCATTTTTTTCTATAAATTGGCCCTAAACTCTCAAATTTTTATCACAACTCAAATTCTCTCATTCTCTCATATTCTCTAATCTCTATTCTCTCAATTATTCATTTATTCTCTTAATCTTTTTGTTATCAATTTGCTCTTATTTTAATTTTTATTAGTTTTTGCAATTTTCAATTCATATTTCNGCTAAGCAATTTAGTAGTTTTCAATAGTGTTTTTTTTTTTTTTTTTGGCCGTGAGTGTTCACTGAGTGAGTAACTATATAGTTTTATACAAAATTTGGCGGTGTTAATTAGCACTAGATTTATGGGTTATTTTCGTTAGGCTGAGATATCTTTGTTTCTTCCGAATATGTACTATTTTGGAAATAATATATCCTGTCCTGTTACAGTTGGCTGAAATAACAGAAATCCGAAGCAAATTTATCCGGAATTTTAAGATTTTACCCATATCTTACTTCCTATGTGATGTAGTTGTTCAAAAGGAGTGAACCCTGCTAGTAATTCAACAGGTTTCATTACTTCCAACAGAATGTTCTAGGGAGAAAATCCTATACAAATCTAAAATCGGCCATCTGGTTATGACTATTCACATATCAGTGAAGTTGAGTCAAATATGGAAAAGCCGGGTTTTCATCAGTAACTTTGTGCAACTGCCATCTGTAATCAAAAACTGATCAATGTTGGTTCTGTTGGTTCTACTGGAGAGTGATGAAGAAGAGAGATTAAGCACAGGAAAGAGACGGCAGCAACATGAAATGAGTGCTCTGTTTTTCATTCATAGAATAAGGATGATATATATACAAAACCAGTCCACTGTTCCACCTAAAACAACCTAATGCAGTGGATATTTTTACACATTTGAATTTGAAATAAACTTACAATTAAAGAATGTCTTAATCACAACTGAACCCAACTAAATATGTCACAAAAACTTCACAATAATTCATCAAAAACAGTAGCTTCAACCACTGCACCCGCAAAAGCAACTTGAACACTTGGCGCCAAAAACAGTTTGAAACTTTAGCTGAATATTTCTGCATTTCCAGCAAATTATCACCATCTTCAACACTCCTCCTTCATAATCTTGCTGGAAACACCAAGTTTGAGTCTTAAATTCTCAAACTTGGCTTTGGATAAAGCTTTGGTCATGATGTTCGCCACGTGGTCTTCACCCCTGCAATGGACCAATTTAATTTCTCCATTACTTTCTGCCTCCCTCACAGCATGGAACTTAATTTTGATGTGCTTGGTTCTACCGTGTAAGACAGGATTTTTTGCCATTGCCACGGCTGATTGGTTGTCACAGAAGATCACAGTTGGACTCCTCTATGTTTGCCTCAAATCCTCCAAGATTTTTCTAAGCCATATGGCTTGGTTTACAGCAGCTGTCACGCCCCCTCCCGAGTATCCCTATCCCACTGGATCCGGGCGCTCCAGGAGACTCAAGATCCCGAAAGGAAGGTGAATACTCTTTATAAAAATAAACATTCATAAAAACAATTTCGTCTATAGACGAAAGTGAAAAGTAGTGCATTTGCATATTTAAGGTTTAGAAGGTGGAAATAAACAAATAATTATTCTAAAAACAGGAACTGAAATCCAGTTTCAAAAGAAACATAGTATCAGAGTCCACTAAAGTTTGTAAAAGATGCAAATCATCATGCGTCAAGGCCAACCTAGAGTGGAGAGTATGCTCCACACGAACCCGATCTACGGTCCTGGGGGAGGAAACATAAAACAGTGAGCTGGGAAGCCCAGTGAGCGGATAATATAATTTATACGAAAATAACTTTAACTTTGAAAACATGATGAAAATGTATGCCACACAACACTAGTGCACTTACATGATAAGGCAACAGAAATATATATATCTCGGATGCCATGAAACCACACACCACTATCATATAAAATAAATCAATTATCACCACCCTACTAGCCATTAGGGGCCAAAGTCATAACTATCTGAACCAGTCCTAACTCAGACATGAAGCTACACCACCGCAGTCTACCCTCGGGGTGGCACCATCCGCGTCTACCTCGGGATGGTACGAACATCATTGGATAACCATAGCACCCAAGTCTACCCTCGGGGTGTTATGATATGGTATCAAATATAATCTCGCCCACAGTCTACCCTCGGGGCGTCCAAAATCCACACGGCAATAACCGCCTGGTGTAATCCCGCTAGAGCTCGTCAGGGTCGTCTTGTTCTAGTAGAATATACAATGGTTCGGGAGGACGGACCATCTCATGCCCGCTGAGGATAAATATCAAATACTAGGTGATGGAGGGGGGACGGTTCGGTTTCTAATCCGAGAGTCAAACTAATAATAATCAGCATCACCCAATTTCATTCCAAATAGTGCATCATGCATGCCTTATGCATATATAAAGTATAATATAAAATTTCAATAAAAAGGCATGAAATCATGAATGCAATGCTCACCACGTCAAAATACAAAAGTATGTAAAAATCTATTACACCCTATATTTATCATCAATTCACTAAAATCCCAAAACTTTTAATCTTTGCAGTCAACCCCCAAAGACTTTCAACTTTGACAATTACACACCCATAACCGAGAACACAATGCCTCACCAAATTTTCTTCCATAATAACCTACATAATTAAAGCTCAAGCCAACCTAACAAAAATAATATAACACTCAAGATAAACTTTCGGCAACTCAATGCAAAATTCAAGACTAAACCCTAACAATAAATTCAATAGACAGTTTAACCCTTTTATTTAACCTTAAAAATAAAACGATTTCCAACAACCCTAACGTCATCCATGAATCAACATCTAATATTCAATTCACACATAATTTCCAATGAGTGATGAAAGGCAATAACTTAAAAGTAACATGCAAGTTAAAAACTCAACTTTGTAAAGGTTTGGTGCAATTCCACTCAGTCTTGATTAGACAAACTATCTCCATTAAGCCAGCAGCCCTTTTTTTAAGAACAGAACACCAAATGCACCTTTATACACCTATATGTTTAAATAAGAAAAGAGTTAATATATGATAAAGTCTCATTTCTAAATAAATATATATTCCATTCAACAATTTAATAAGCCAACACCAACATTTCCCGTTACCAAACTCTGCATAATATAATTTTCTCCACCCTTCAACATAAGCCGAACCCAACTCTCTCTATAGTGCCACCACACCCCAAATCAAGCAGCCATCAACATCAAATTTCATGAGACAGACATATACATATATTTAAATAACATGCAGCATGAAAACTTATTACTTTGGGACAAGATCTAATTCATTATCACCCAAAAATTTGCTCAGCCAAAACATGCAAGATAAGTTTTAGCAAATAAAATACTTAACTCAAGATTTTGCACCCAAAACATTATAATAGAAATAAATAACTTCACATGCAAACAGGAATTAAGTTTTTAAAACACTTTTTGGTTAATCCACTCACACAAAAAATTTAGCTCAACCCGAAATACCCAGCTGCCCCAAGCATCATCCTTCTCTTCACCTCACTTTCTCTCCCTCATTTATCTTTTTCTTTCCCTTCCTCCTTCGGCCGAACGTTCTCTCTTCCTTCTTCCTTCTTTTCTCTCTTCTTTTCTCCCTTCTCTCTTTCTTTTCTTTTTCTCGGCTATCTCTCTTTTTCCACTCCACCATTCTTCATCTCAAATTAATAAACTTTCACAACCATCAATGGCAAAACAATGTGCCAAAACCGTGGGCTGATTCTCCTAAAGAAATTGCCTTTAATCCATCTTGCAATGGCCAATTATCATGCATCCCTTAGTCTTTGATTCTTACATCTTGCACCCCAAAATCCTTTAAATAAAGTTAAGTTTTATCATGATCTCACCCCTAGAGAATTATGCATGTACCCTTGCATGACACAATATTAAAAGGACCCCTCATCTTAATCAATTTCATAAAGTTGTTAAAAGATTTTCACACTTCCAATTTCGCACAAGTACTCTTGCAAAACTACCTAATAACCAACCATGCCTTATTTCTTACTAAAACATCTCTAAAAAGTTTCAATTCTTACATATTACCCCCTAGATTCACATAAATAAAATTAAATAAAACCCACAAAGAAAATACAGGGTATTACAGCAGCAGCAGGAGGAATGTATTCTGCTTCTGCTGTAGACTGAGCTATGATGCCCTATTTTTTGGATAGCCAACATATAGCACCTGAATTCAAAAAGAAAGCATATCCGGAAGTACTTCTCATATCATCAATGCATCCAGCCCAATCACTGTCAGAGTATCCAAAAAGCTAAAAAAATTCAGACTTCTTAAACCATATACCAAGATCAGAACTTCCCTTAATGTACCTTAACACTCTCTTGACTGCCTTGAGATGAACTTCACTCGGGTTGCTCATAAACCTGGAGAGGAGACTTCTTGCAAACATTAAGTCAGGCCTGGTGGCTGTCAAATACAATAGACACCCAATCAAACTTCTATAAATTCGCTCATCAATCTTCACAGCTCCATCATCTTTGCTCAGCTTCAAATTTACAACCAGTGGAGTGTCCATTGGTCTGCACCTGTCCATGTTGAACTTGTTTAGGACTTCATTAGCATATTTTCTTTGGCTAACAAATATCTCATGTTGAGTTTGAATAATCTCCATTCCAAGGAAATAAGACATTTCTCCTAGATCAGTCATTTCGAACTCATTATGCATTGCTTCTTAAATTCTTCCAGCTGAATTGGACTGCTTCCCGTGATGAGCAAATCATCTACATACAGTGATACAATAATGAACTCCCCTTCCAGCTCTCTCACATACAATGTGTGTTCATTTGGGCTCCTCATATATCCCAAACTAATTAAGTAATCATTGATTCTACTATACCAGGCTCTAAAGACCTGTTTTAAGCCATATAATGCCTTCCTTAACAGATAAACTTTGTTCTCTTGCCCTTCAGCTTCATATTCCTCTAGCTGCTCCACATAAATTTCTTCATTGAGCCAACCATTCAAGAATGCAGACTTGACATCTAGTTGATAAATCCTCCATTCAAATTGGGCTGCTAAAGTAAGGAGAAGCCTGATTGCATCATGCCTGGCCACAAGAGCTAATGTATCCGAGAAGTCTATTCCAAATTGCTAAGCAAACCCCTCAACAACCAACCTTGCTTTATGTCTATAAGCTGATCCATCTGGATTTAATTTTCTCTTATAAATTCATTTAACTTGGATCACTTTTCTGTTTGTTGGTCTGTCTACCAATTCCTAGGTGCTATTCTTCTCAATCATGCTCATTCAATGCATTCCTCCAAGTATCTAACTTAGCAGCTTCATTGTAATTTGCAGGTTCAAGTAAGGCTGCATTACACCTTTCATAAACCTCTACCAGAGGTCTGGTACCTCTAACTGGAATATCTTCATCTGAATCTGTCTCCTCTTGTTCATCATTTTGGTTCACAACTGGATCTGTCAACTGCCCCCTTGAGTCTTCTTTAATTTTGTTTTCCTCCTAGTTCCATACACCATTTTCATATACTTTCACATCTCTAGTGATGTGAAAGTATATGAAAATGGTGTATGGAACTAGGAGGAAAACAAAATTGAAGAAGACTCAAGTGATGTGAATTTTCTTAGTTTCTGGAACATAAACTCTATAAGCCTTGGATTGATCACTATAGTCAATGAAGATTCCTATCATGGCTTTGTCATCCAACTTAGTTCTCCAAACTACTGGGATAAGAGCATTGCATATACTTCTAAAAATTCTCAGATTTTCCATCATAGGCTTCACCCCATACCAAGCCTCATATGGAGTTTGATTAACTAATGCCTTAGTGGGAAGTCTATTGAGTAAATAGACCTCGGTGTTCACTGCCTCTGCCCAAAAGGACTTGGGCAATTTCTTCTCAGCAACCATGCACCTAGAGATCTCCATAACAGTCCTATTTTTTCTCTCACTGACTCCATTTTGTTGTGGAGTATAGGGACTACTAAATTGATGTTTAATTCCAGCCTGCTTGCAAATTGATTCAAACTTATTTGAAGTGTACTCACTCCCATTATCACTTCTCACTGTTTTGATACTAAGGCCAGTTTGGTTTTCAACTTGCAGCTTAAATCTCCCAAACACAACTGCAACTTCATTCTTTTGTTTCAGAAAATAGACCCAGCACATCCTAGAACAATCATCAATGAACAAGACAAAGTACTTGCTCCCATTCAATGAAAGTGTCTTCATAGGTCCACACGCACATCTGTATGGATAAGTTGGAGTTTCTTAGCAGCTCTCCAAGCTTGGTTTACGAGAAAGGGTTGTCTACTAGCTTCTTCAATTTCTGGCAGATTACGGACAAGATTTTTGGTCTAAATTTCTCTAAGACCATGGTAGTTGAAATGGCCAAATCTCATGTGCCATAACTCAGACTCATTTACTTTAGCAGTATAGGCTTTAGGTTCTGGTTTTTTCAGCCTAATAGGGAAGCTTTTTCCCATCATTTTAACCTTCATTAGTTCATTACCTTCATTGTCCAGAATTGTGCAGGACTGGTCTTGGAAATGCAAGACATAATTCTTTTCTAGCATTTGTCCTACACTAAGTAAATTATGACTTATTTTTGGCACATACAAGACATTAGGAATTAGTTTAATACCTAACCTTGTCAGCATAGCAACATCTCCTTTCCCTTTGACATCCATAAACTTTCCATTCCCAACTTTAACTCTGGAGTGATATGCCCTATCCAGGTTGACAAAATCTTACAAGTTTGCTGTCATGTGGTTGGTGCAGCCACTATCTATCAGCCAAACATCATTGCAAACCTGAGCTACACAGTAAGATGCGACAAATAGTTGCTCAGATTCTGAATTTGATTGTTGAACTTCAACAATCTGGGCTTGCTGTGGTGGCTGGTTTGGTTTGGTTTTGCAAACTTTTTTAATGTGGCCAAATTGCTTACATGCTCTACATTGAAGGTTTGGTCTGAACCAACACCTCTTCTCAAAGTGACCCTTCTTCTTACAATGAGAACACGATGGAAACTCCTTCATTCCACCTGATTTGTTTCACTGATTACTTGTTTTCTCTTTCCTTTTCTTATCTCCAACAAACCTCTTGTTTCCTCCTTGAACAACTTTGCCTTTAAAGCCTGCCACCATTGCACCCTCACTTGAATCCTCTTGTCTTAGCAGCCTCCTTTGCTCTTGAGCTTGTAGAGCATGCACCAGTTCAATGAGTGTGATTTATGATGGATCTTTAGAGTCCTCAAGTGATAAAATCTTGGACTCAAACCTCTCGGGTAGGCTCACTAATACTTTCTCCACAATTCTTTTGTCTGTCATTTCCTCACCCAACAATCTGATTTTATTCACCACATTCATCAACCTATCCACATACTATTTTACTGATTCTGATTCTTGCATCTTCAACATCTCAAACTCTCTCCTTAAGTTCAATACATGCATATTCCTAGTCGTATCACTACCACCAAACTCCTCATTAAGCTTGTCCCATGCTTCCTTGGCTGTTTCATACGCCATGATTCTTGTGAAAACAAGTTCAGCTACAACTGCATGAATATGAGACAAAGCTCTAGGAGCTTTAGTAGCTTCCTCCTCATGAAGCCTAATTTGATTCAACGTGGGATTTGGTCCCAATGCAGGTGGTTGCTTGTTCTCTTCAACATACTGCCACAGACCTTGTCCCCTTAGGAAGGTCTTCATTTTGACAGCCCATATGTGGTATTGTTCACCATTGAAGATTGGAGGAGTAAGGGAAGCCATGTGTTATGCCATTGGATTAGGTTATTTGAAGTTTGACAAAAGGTTTTACCGTAACAGAGGTTGAGAAGTTGGATAGGAGGAGATGAGTGCATCAGGCCCCTTAAGATCAATTACAGCTCTGATACCAATTGTTGGTTCTGTTGATTCTACTGGAGAGTGATGAAGAAGAGAGATTAAGCAAAGGAAATAGACGGTAGCAACATGAAATGAGTGCTCTGTTTTTCATTCATAGAATAAGGATAATATATATATAAAACCAGTCCACTGTTCCACCTAAAACAACCTAATATAGTGGATATTTTTACACATTTGAATTTGAAATAAACTTACAAATAAAGCATGTCTTAATCACAACTGAACCCAACTAAGCATGTCATAAAAACTTCACAATAATTCATCAAAAACAGTAGCTTCGACCACTGCCCCTGTAACAGCAACTTGAACACTTGGCGTCAAAAACAGTTTGAAACTTTAGCTAAATATTTCTGTATTTCCAGCAAATTATCACCATCTTTAACAATCAACTGAATTTTTATCAGCACCTTCATCAAATTCAGCAAAATTGATAACTCTGAAATCTATTTGCTTCTGATGCTTTGCACGACGCTGTTCATCAAAATCTTCCCATCCTTCACACTGTTGTCAGAGGAAAACTTTATTATCCCTTGCAGTAAAATGGGAATGAATTGTGCCACTTGATAAGTCTACAATACCTGGCGGAGGGTATCCATAATGATTTATGTATTATGAAGATCCAACGTTGAGAGCTGGGCGTACATCTTGAATTACAAATTTGGGAGGCTTTTCATAGCATTGTTACTGAGATACAAAGCCTGTATCCAAGATCAATAATTAGCCACAGTTCTTGGTGGCCAATCTCATGCCCCCTCAAAAATATACATCTAGCGCACAAGAATTGGTGAACCTCTTGATGCAAGAATTTGACTGTCCTCCAATAACAATGTCCTTAGGTTTTATTTAAATTGATGAAAAATTGACCAAGATGAGGCGAGAATTTATTTACAAATTACCTAGAACCTTGATATAGCAATCAGATGAAAGAGGGCAGAAAGAAAGAAATACATAACTAAAGAAGAAAGAAGGGACCTTCAAGTTATGCAAACTACAAATTCATCTGGCAACTCAGACAGATGATTTGATGAAAGATCTACCTGCATCACATGAAGATCAAGTCAAGTTAAATATCAAATTCATCATCCCTTGTTCCAGCATATATTTACCGCTCCCATGCATATTCCTTTTGGGAATTAACGTGGGTTTCCGTTCTTTATAATTTTAATTTGTTAATCTAAACTCTTAACATTTTTGTGAATGTGCAGGATGATGACACGAATTATCATATGGATATGATAGCTGGGCTTGCCAAAATGAGAGCAAGAACGATTGTTTTTAGAGCTGGAGTACACTAAGAAATGAAGGCCAAAACAGACGTGAGAGAGAGTTGTAGAGAGGGAAAATTTGAACTGAATTTTTGCTCTATTTTTCATTCATAAAACAGGGGTATTTTATACAAAACATTATCTAATGTTTCACCTAATCTTACAGGGATAACAACCGGCTGCTATCACCTAAAGCCATCACATTAACATTTCAAAAATCAAACATCTTCACCAACTGCAATCTGCCCAGCAACATTCAAGCTTGGCGCCAAAAACCTGCATATTAAAGTAGCAACATATTCACACATTTCCGGCAAAGAATCATAAGCTTCAACAAAGAAACTATAGCATTTCTGAGGTTGACAAGCTAACAGCCAAGTTTATTGCTGGAAGAATCATTCCTGCTATTGCAACCTCCACTGCAATGGCGAGAGGTCTTGTGTGCCTGGAGCTATACAAGGTTCTGGATGGAGGAAACAAAGTTGAAGACTATCGCAACACATTTGCCAACCTAGCATTGCCTCTATTTTCCAGGGCTGAGCCTGTCCCACCCAAAAGCAACTTTGAGTGTTGTTATATATTTGCTATATTTTGCATTTATCTGCTGCTTGTGTTGTTGCTGGTTGTGTTCACAGAGAGCAAGTTTAGTTTTACACAAACTATGCTTGTGTTAATTAGCGCTACATCAGTGGTTTATTTTCCATACGTTGGGATATCTTTGTTTCTTTCGTTCCTTTCATGAATATACGTATTTTTGGAAATATTATTATCTTGATATATAAAAATAAGATGATGGGTAAATAATATGAATACATGTATTTTGTGTTCTCCAGCAAAAACCAACACATGAATTCAGGAGCAAATTTGTCAAGAAATTTTAAGATTTTAACCCAAATCTTACTTCCTATGTGATGTAGTTGATCAAAAGGAGAGTACCCTGGCAGTAATTCAACAGTTTTCATTACTTCCAACAGAATGTTCGAGGGAGAAAATCCTATACAAAGCTAAAATCAGCCATCCTATTATAACTATTCACATATCATCAAGGTCGAATCAAATGTTAAGTTCTTTTGTTCTAAATGTAAAAGCCAGATTTTTCATCTCTAACTTGTAGAACTACCATCCGTATCTGTATCCGGATACGGATCACTCAATATAATATCAGCCAATTCATCAAATTCAGCAGGAATAAAAATTTCCTCTCTTCGCCTCTGACGCTCTGCACGACGGCGCTCGTCAAAATCTTCCCATCCTTCATACTGTTGCAGAAGAATACTTTAATGTCAGTTGCAGTAAATGGCGAATAAATTGGGCCACTTGATAATTCTAATAAGTAATATGCAAAACCTGCAATAGGGTATCTCTGGTGATTTCTGTATTACGAAGATCCAAATTTGATAGCTGGTCGCACATCTTGAATAAAGAATTTGGGAGGCTTTTCATAGCATTGTCACTGATATCCAAAGCCTGTACAGTAATAGAAACGTTGTACATAAATCCAAGATAAAAATTAGCCACAGTTCTTGATGGCTAATCTCATGCCCCCTCAAGAACAAACAGCAGAAGAATTGGTGATCCTCTAGATGCAAGAATTTGACTGTCCTTCAATAATAAGACACTGTCCTCCAATGATAATATCTTAAGTTCTATGTTAATTTAGTGAAAAAATGACCAAGATGAGGCGGGAATTTCATTTACAAACTCCCTAGAACCTTGATATAGCAATCAGATGAAAGAGAGTAGAAAGAAACTAATATGTAAGTAAGAAGAAAGTAGAGACCTTCAAGTTATGCGAACTGCAGAATTCATCTGGCAACTCAGACAGGTAATTTGATGAAAGATTCACCTGCACCATATGAAGATCAGGTCAAATGAAATATCAAATTCATGTTATATGGATAGGAAATTATCCCTCTAGTTTGCAGCCAACGGCCAAGTAATTTACATCGCATTAGACAGATTTTCATTCAATTAAAATTAAAAAAGAGAGAGACAAACGCCAAGAATTTTACCTTGATAAGACACGTACAGTTGCCTATACTTGCAGGAATGGAACTAATCCTGAGCAAGATAAACAAGCCGATTAAGAATCACAAAATTATGTATAGCATAGACAGGAAGAAGCATACATACGGCAGAATCACAAAATTATGTTTGCACAAAAGATTTCCTACAAAAATAATCGCATCTATTTATCTATATATTACCAATTATTGTTGACATCCAAATCTTCAAGCTCAGTCAGATTTCCTATTTCAATTGGGAGGGCAGTTAAGTTGTTGTGTCCAACATCTAGCCTCTGCAGAGAAGTCAAAAGACCCAGCGTCGGAGGCAAAGTGTTCAAACTGCAGAAAAGATGTAATTCACGATAGTTAAAAAATCTGCAACAGCCATATTATGCACACATACACGGTGAAGCTAGGTTCCAGGCGTATAGCACCTTAGGGATAAAGAAATTATCCCACATTTCACACCTCAGGTGACTTTCAAGAACAATGATTGAAGAACTCTATAGAATTAGTATGCACTTATATGAAATTTAGTAAAATAACAAAGACAGAATCATGATTTTGTAAAGTCTTAACAATTATATACATGTACAATAAGTTCATTATAGAATTTGAATTAGCTCAAATGGAACAGAGGCTGATAACATTTTGCATATTTGAGGAGGTGCAGAGACTAGTCATTAGGTCCCAAGTTTGATTATTAAATTTTCCCCTCCCCATTAGTTCATCCTTTTCCTTTCTTCTTTTTTATTCTGTTACTTCAGGTAAACAGTAGAAAAACAACTCCACAACTCCATAACCAAACCACATTTACAAACAACTTTTTCTACTTGTGCTTTAAAGAAGAGCGCTTTACTATGATTAATGTCTAATTGATATATTCAAAATAGAAGGCTTCAATGAAAGGCAAACAAGCAGTAGATAGCTCAAAGAATATATATGTGTTTTGCACAGGAAAGCAGAAGACAAAAAATCTACAAGACATATTATACATAAATGAACAAAAAAAACTAACCAGTTTAGGGCTAAACATAGAACTTGTAGAAGCTTCAGACTTGTGAGTCCTCGCCAGCTAATGGATTCATCCGACAAATCATTTCCCGAAAGATACAATTCCTATCAAAGAATTGAGATTGAAGGATTTACTTTCATGATCTTTTAGAGGGAGGTCATTCAAATAGCTGATGTCACCAAAGTTTGGAATAGAATGGTTTTCATACCCTCAATTCAATAAAACAATCAATCCGGTGAGGTACTTGTTGAATGGAATTGTAGCCGATATTAAGGGTTCTTATAAAAGGTGCACAACGCCAAACTTTTTCAGGAATGTCCTATAAAGATACAATAAAGTTATCAAACATATACCTTGCGAATACATCTAAGAGAAGAAACTTGAAAAACTCTTTGCTTTTTTGTGTTTATTTCTGATAATAATGAAATTCTACACCTCACATTTTAATTTGTTTACTTCTACATATTAGGCAACACAGAGCTCTAAGCTCCTCAAAAGTATATAAACTGACACATTGATTCTACCAACCTCAAAACCTTCCTTATTAATTATATATATTCTCCATTTAAGGAAAAACAACACTCACGTTACAGTGTAAAGCAGCTCCTTTATTTTTTCAAATATCTGCGGACAGCTCTTACAAAATTGACATTCAAGCAATGAACATCTATGACATTCATAGACCTGACTAATTTGTATCATTAGACAATTGGATTCCATTACACAGGACAATCAGACAAACCGTTAAGCAAAGTATCAAGTTTTTCTGATACAATATCTCAATCACAATAAGATATGATTAGGATCCACAATCAATTTAGGTAAAAAATTTATTTAAAATAACTTGGAAGAGATATTACTTTTATACCTTCAGGTTTTCCGCGGCCAAATCTATACACTTGGTATACTTCCACAATATAATACGGCCCTTATCAGCTCTGAAATCCTGTAACCACCATGCTTTTCCACATAAAAAAACATTTCTTTTCAAGAGTACATGTATCTCCATATTGTTTAACAATAAGGAAATTTATCTAAGCTTCTAACAATCTTTAATAACCTACCACAAAAATGAAAAACCTTTGACTAAAAATTAACTAATCTCGTCACAGGAAAAAAATGAATCTTGAACAATGTAAACAAGAAAGAAGCTGAAATCGCTCCCTTTTTTAACTCTATATTTCTTTTAAATCTTTCACACGTTAATAACATTTTAGTTTAAATTGACAAAATAAAAATGAAAATTTTTACTTTAGTGCCCACAAGCATGATCTTGGCTCCATTGTTGATCTCAGATTCTCTCAAAGACTTCTCGTTATCCAAAATTCGGCCTTTCAACACAAAAACAATACAAAGAGGTGATCACCAAGAATTCAAGATTCAATTTTGAAACATGGGTTTTGATATTTCAACGAAATGGAACCTTTAAAGATGAGTTTCTGGTCAACAGGGTGGACACTAGTGAGAGGTACAAGAATGCTCTTCAAGCGTTGAACTGTTGAGTCATGCGATGCAGTTATTGGTATCGATTCTGTAATGAACTTCACTGTGATGTTAATGTTGCTTTCTTCCATCTTCCTCTCTCGTTTGTTCCGTGAAAAGCTTTTCGATTGCTTCTGTTGCAAACACCGATTCTTGTTGTGTGTATTAGAAAGCCAATTCAGGCGCTAAACAATTTAGTAGTGTTCAATAGTTTTTTTTTTTTTTTTTGTTTTGCCGCGAGTGTTCTCTGAGAGTGAGTAACTATAGTTTTATACAAAATTTGGCGGTGTTAATTAGCACTAGATTTATGGGTTATTTTCGTTAGGCTGAGATATCGTTGTTTCTTTGGAATATGTATTTTGGAAATAATAAATCCGGTCCTGTTACAATTGGCTGAAATAACAGAAATCCGAAGCAAATTTATCTGGAAATTTTAAGATTTTACCCAATATCTTACTTCCTATGTGATGTAGTTGGTCAAAAGGAGTGTACCCTGGTAGTAATTCAACAGGTTTCATTACTTCCAACAGAATGTTCAAGGGAGAAAATCCCATACAAATCTAGAATCAGCCATCTGGTTATGACTATTCACATAGCAGTGAAGTTGAGTCAAATATTATGTTCTTGTTGAAGTTGGTGATATTTTGCTGGAAATGAAGAAGATTTCAGACTGTTGAAGTTGCAACATTTTGGCGCCCAAGTTTGAAAAATCTGCTGTACAAGAAGCAGTTGGATGGAGCTGCTGTTTTGCTAGATTTTGTGATATGATTGTGTGATATGTTTAGGTGAATTTAGCCTTGATTAAGGGTTATATTAAAGGCTTGTACTTGTATTAGTTTTGATTG
>NW_022195028.1:0-32500 GCF_008641045.1 Pistacia vera | reverse complement strand
AGTCATTTCCCCTATACAAAACCTACAATAGGGTATCCCTAGTGATTTCTGTATTACGAAGATCCAAAGTTGATAGCTGGGCTCACATCTTGAATAACAAATTTGGGAGGCTTTTCATATCATTGTTACTGATATCCAAAGCTTGTACAGTAATAGAAACATTGTATAAATCCAAGATAAAAAATTAGCCACAGTTCTTGATGGCTAATCTCATGCCCCCTAAAGGACAAACAGCAGAAGAATTGGTGATCCTCTTGATACAAGAATTTGACTGTTCTCCAATAATAAGGCACTGTCCTCCAATAATAATGTCTTAAGTTTTATTTTAATTTAGTGTAAAAACAACCAAGATGAGGTAGAATTTCATTTACAAACTACCTAGAACCTTGATATCGCAATCAGATGAAAAAGAGTAGAAAGAAAGAAATATATAACTAAAAAGAAAGTAGGGACCTTCAAGTTATGCAAACTGTAAAATTCATCTGGCAACTCAGACAAATAATTTGATGAAAGATCCACCTGCACCATGTGAAGATCAAGTCAAATAAAATATCAAATTCATGTTACATGGATAGGAAATTATCCTTCTAGTTTGCAGCCAATGGCCAAGTAATTTACGTCACATTAGACAGATTTTCATTCAATTAAAATAAAAAAAGAGAGAGACAAACACCAAGAATTTTACCTTGATAAGAGAAGTACAGTTGCCTATACTTGCACGAATTGAACTAATCCTGAGCAAGATAAACAAGCCAATCAAGAATCACAAAATTATGTATACAGCATAGACAGGAAGAAGCATGCATAGGGCAGTCTTATTTTGTTTGCGCAAAAGATTTCCTACAAAATAATTGCATCAATTTATCTATATATTACATATTATTATTGACATTCAAATCTTCAAGCTCAGCTAGATTTCCTATTTCAATTAGGAGGCCAGTTAACTTGTTGTTTGTGTTGGTTATCCTGGAGAGTGCTAAGTAAGATAAAAACTCAATAAAGAGAGAGGGATGGCCATTTGAATATTGCTTTGTTTTGCATTCAAAAAATAGGGGTAAAATAAATACAAACCACTCCACTGTTTCACCTAATGCAATGGATATTTTTACAAATTTGAATTTGAACTAAGCACATTAAACTAATAAACATACAAACATATCAAATACATCACTTAACCAGACCTAAATTCACCTAAACACCTCACTAATAAACATTACAAAAGTCATTCTAAACAGTGACCAAAAACCATTGCTCTATTCATAGCAGAAGTTCAAACCGTGGTGCCAAAAACTTGTAACTCCACTTTCAGTCAACTTCATCATTTCCAGTATGATATCACCACCTTCAACACTCCTTGATATCTTTGTTGGAAACACCAAGTTTGAGCCTTAGATATTCAAACTTGGCTTTGGATAAAACCTTGGTCATGATGTCTGCAACTTGTTCTTCACCCCGACAATGTATCAGCTCAATTTCTGCATCTTGTTTGGCTTCCTTTACAGCTTGAAACTTTATCTTTATGTGTTTGGTTCAACCATGATGAACTGTATTTTTAGCCATAGCTATTGCCGATTGATTGTCACACAAAATTGCAGTGGAACTCCTTTATTTCAGTCATAAATCACCTAGAATTTTTCTTAACCAAATGGCTTGATTTATGGCAATAGCAACTGAGATATACACTGCCTTTGTTGTGGATTGAGCCATGGTTTCTTGTTTCTTAGAAAGCCAGCAAATAGCACCAGAATTCAGGTAGAAAACATACCCTAAAGTGCTTCTCATATTATCCACAGAACTAACCCAATCACTATCAGAATACCCCATTAATTTGAAGTTTTATGACCTCCTAAACCATACTCCAAAATCAGTGCTTCTCTTTACGTATCTCAGCACTCTTTTGGCAGCTTTAAAATGGACTTCGCTCGGCTGGCTCATAAATCTAGAGAGCAAACTGGTAGCATACATAATATCTGGTCTGGTTGCTGTTAAATAAAGCAAACAACCAATCAAACTTCGGTACAACCCTTCATCAATCTTCACTGCACCATCTTCTTTGGAAAGTTTTTGATTTTGAACTAAAGGAATGTCCATGGATTTGCAACTCTCCATACTGAATTTCCGTAGGACTTCATTGGCATACTTCTTTTGGTTGACAAAGATTCCACATGGAGTTTGATTAATCTCCATTCCGAGGAAGTAAGCCATCTTACCCAAATCAGTCATTTCAAACTCAACATGCATGGCCTTCTTAAATTCTTCTACTTGAGCGAGATTACTCCCTGTCACCAAAAGATCATCTACATAAAGAGAGACAATAGTTACATCTTCATATATCTCCCTTACATACAAGGTGTGCTCATTTGGACTTCTTACAAAATCCAAATTGATTAAGTGATCATTGATTCTACTATACCAGGCCCTTGGTGCCTGTTTTAGGCTATATAAAGCCTTCTTCAAGAGATAAACTTTGTCCTCTTTTCCTTTAATCTGATGCCCTTCAGGTTGCTCCACATAAATCTCCTCATTCAACCATCCATTTAGGAAGGTTGATTTAACATCCAACTAAAAAATTTTCCAACCAAATTGAGCTGCCACAACAAGTAATAATCTGATTGTATAATGACTAGCTACCGGTGCAAAGGAATCCAAGAAATCAACTCCATATTGTTGAGCAAAGCTGTTGACAACCAACCTAGCTTTATGCTTATGAACTAAGCCATCCGAATTGAGTTTTCTCTTGAAAATCCACTTAACTTGGATTACTTTTCTATACTCAGGTATGTCCAGAAGCTTCCAAATTGGAACTCCTCTATTAAGTAGGACTCAACTCTTGTTGAAGCAAATCGGCCTGGCTACCTTCCTCCATTGAAAGCAATTCGGTTTGGAGCCCCTCCTATCGTGTGGACCATCCTGTTCTATAAAACTCCTCAGTCAAATAATCTAAAGACATTTTAAATCCTATAAACACCATGTTTTCCACATAAAAAACCTTCTTTTCAAGAGTACATGTATGATGTATCTCCATATTGTTACAAAGAAATTTTATCAACGTTTGTAAACAGTTACAATCTTTAATCATCTTCTGCAAAAATGAAGAACCTTTGATTAAAAATTAACTAATCTTCGTCACAGGAAAAAAGAAAATAAAGAATCTTAAACAATGTAAACAAGCAAGAAGCTAAAATTGCTCCCTCTTTTTAAGTCATTTCATGCATTAATAACGTAGTTAAATTACAAAATAAAAATGAAAAATTGTAACATCGGAAAAAACCTCTAGTGCCCACAAGCATGATCTTGGCTCCATGTTGACCCCAGCTTCTCTCAAAGACTTATCGTTTCCAAAAAGTTGGCCTTTAAACACAAAACAAGACAAAGGTGATACCAAGAAGTCAGATTCATTTGAAAAATGGGTTCTGATATTTAAACCAAATGGAAACCTTTAAAGATGAGTTTCTGGCCAGGAGGGAAAATACTAGTGACGAGGTAGAAGAAGGTCTTCAAGCGTTGAAACTGTTGATCATGCGATATAGGTATTGGTATCGACTGTGTAGTGAACTTTACTGTGATCGTAAGGTCGCTTTCTTCAATCTTGCCTCTGTTTGTCCCGTGAAAAGCTTTTCGATTGCTTCGTTGCAAAAAGCCTTTGTGTGTGGTATTAGAAGCCAATTCAGACGTTTAACATTTTAGTAGTTTTCAATAGGTTCTTTATTTTTATTTTCTTTTTGCCGTCGGCACTGATGAATCAGCTTCTTTCTCGTTGCGGACGTTGCCTCGTGAAGGAACTGAAGTCTATAAGGAAGCCTTCTATCTCTGGATTGGGTCTGGACAGTGGACTGGAGGTTTCTTTAGAAAGGGTTTACACCATCTAGAGTTGAACATCTCATTGCCCTTACCCAATTCATTGTTGGTTTGTGGTCCGTCCACTGCCAAGTGAGTAAAGCCCTCAACCGGTAAGCGAACTTAGCTGTAGCTGTCTTCATTGGAGAGTTATGTTCACTGAGACGTCTGAGAGTGACTATGTTTACGCAAAATTTTGGCGTGGCCAATTAGCATAAATTAATGGTTATTTCTTTAGACTGAGATATCTTGGTTTCTTTCGTCCTTTCATGAATATGTATTGGAATAATATCCTGTCCTGTTCACGTTTGCTGAAATAACGAAGTCCAGAAGCAAATTTATCCAGAAATTTTAAGATTTTAACCATATCCTACTTCCTATGATGAGAAGTTGATCAAAGGGAGTACCCTGGTGTAATTCAACCGGTTTCATTACTTCAACAGAAGTTTCGAGGGAGGAAAATATACAAAGACTAAATTAGCCATCCGTTAAACTATACACTGTATCATCAAGGTTGAATCAAAGTGTCTTTTGTTCTAAAAGTAACAGCCATTTTTTTCATCGTAACTTGCATAATGCACTATAAACCGAAAACAGATACTCAAGTATTTTCAGATCTTCATTAGATTCAGCAGAGATTAAAAACATCCGAAATCTTTTCCTTCTGACGCTCTGCACGACGGCGCTCCTCAAAATCTTCCATCATCAGACTGTTGCAGATGAATACTTTAGTGTCTGTTGCATAAATGGGGAAAAATTGGGCCATTGATAATTGCTAATAAATAATCTACAAACCTGCACTAGGGTATCGTACATTGATTTCTGTAAAGATACAAATTGATAGACTGGGCAACATCCTGAATAATGAATTTGGGAGCTTTTAATAGTATTGTATGATATTCAACCTGCTTAAATAATAGACCATTTTAATAAATCCAAGCTCAATAATAGCCACAGTTCTTGATGGCAAATCTCATGCCCTCTCAGAGATATACAGCTAGTGCACAAGAATGGGGAACCTCTTGATGTAAGAGTGTTGACTGGTCCCCAATAATAAGGCTTTAAGTTCTATTTTAATTTAGCGAAAAAATTGACCAAGTGATGGGGGGAAGGGGGGGAATTCATTTACAAACTACTAGAACCGTTAGCTACATTGGATGAAGGAGTAGAAAGAAAGAAATATATAACTAAGAAGAAAGTAGGGACCTTCAAGTTATGCAAACTGCAGAATTCATCTGGCAACTCAGCAGATAATTTGATGAAAGATCTACCTGTACCAGTTGAAGATCAAGCCAAATGAAATATCAAATCGCGTTATATGATGGAAATTATCCTTGAGTTTGCAGCCAACAACCAAGTAATTTACGCCGCATTAGGGATCATTTTCATCAATTGACAAGAAAAAGACAAACAAAGAATTTTACCTCGATAAGAGAAGTTACAGTTGCCTATACTTGAAGAATGAAACTAATCCTGAGGAAAGAAACAAGCCAATGAAGAATCAAAAAATATGTCTAGATATGAAGAAGAAGCATAGGGCATCTTATCTGTTTGCGCTCTACTGCTGACAAAGTTTTCAACAAAAAATTGCATCAATATTATATATTTACCTATTTATTTGACTTCAAAACTTCAAGCTCAGTCAGATTCCTATTTCAATTGGGGGGCAGTTAAGAGGTTGTTTGCAACATCTAGTACTGCAGAGAGTCAAAAGACAGCGGTGAAGGCAAAGTTTCCACACTGCAGAAAGATTAGTTCATGATGGTTAAAAAATTGCAAAGCCATATTATGCACACATACACAGTGAAGCTGAGTTCAGAACAATGACTAAAGAACTATACAGAATTAGTAAAATAACGAAGAGAGGCTGATAACCATGTTTCATATTTGAGGAGGTGCGAGACTAGTACATTAGGTCCCAAGTTAGATATTAAAATTTCCCCTCCCCATGTAGTCATCTTTTCCTTTCTTCTTTTTTATTTTGTTACTCCAGGTAAACATATAGAAAAAACAAAACCCAAACTCCATAAAAGCTTCTTGTCATCGGAGCAGTAGAGGGATATCCAAACACATTCACAAACCACTTTTTCTAGTTTGCGTTTAAAGATAGCGCTTTACCATGAATGTCTGTCCTCTTTTTTTTTTTTTTTTTTTTTTTTATAGAAATACTGAAATATTCAAAATAATATATATTGTGTTTCGCATAGGAAAGCAGAGACAACCAAATTCTATCACACATATTATACATAAGTGAACATAAAAACTAACCAGTTGCCGCTTAAAGATAGAACTTGTAGAACGCTTTAGACTTGTGATTCCTTGCCAGCGTAATGGAGTACCGGCAAAACCATTTCCATTAAGATAACAACTATTATACCAAAGGTTGAGATTGAAGGATTTACATCATGATCTTTTAGAGGGAGGCCATTCAAATAGCTGAAATAAAACACCAAAGTGTGAATAGAATGGTTTTTATACCCTCAATCTAGTAAGACAATCATCCGGTCAGGTCATGGTGAATGGGATTGGGCTGATATCAAGGACTCTATAAAAGGTGCACAAGGCCAAAACTTCATCAGGAGTCCTATTAAGATACAAAGAGTAATCAACATATACCTTGTGAATACACTACAGAAGAAGAAACTTGAAAAACTCTTGCTTTTTATGTGTATTTGATAATAAGTGAAGTCTATAGTTCATTTCAATTTGTTTTCTTCTACAATATTAGGCAAAACGAAAATCTAGCTCCTCAAAAGTATATAAAACGCACTGATTTAACAACCTCAAAACCATCCTCATAATAATCTATGTTCTCCATTTAAGAGAAACTAAATCTGCAGCAAATTACTTCGTTTAATGTATTAATATCAAAGGGAAAGCAACACTCACATAAGTGAAAAGCAGCTTTCTAGTTTTTAAAATATCTGCGCGACAGGTCTTACAAATTGACATTCAATTGTGTGAACATCTATGGATCCGAAGACCTGATATAATTTGTATCATTCAGACAATTGGATTCCATTACGCAGGACAATCAGCACAAACCGTTAAGCAAAGTATCAAGTTTTTTTGATACAATATCTCAATCACCGTAAGATTGATTAGGATCACAATCAACTTAGATAAATTTTTTTGAAATCATTGAAGAGATATAGTTTTGTCACTTCAAGTTGCATTCGGCCAATGCTCAATATTGGTAGCCTTACACGTTCGGTACGGCTCTTTTCAGCTTCGATTTCCTTCTCGTTGAAGCAATTCGGCTTGAAGCCCCCCCTGTCATTGGACCATCCTGTTCATGATAAACTCTCAGTCAAATATATAAAGACATTTGAATCCTATAACCACCATGTTTTCCACATAAAAAACCTTTCATTCAAGAGTACATGTATTCCATATTGTTAACAGAAGAAAATTACATCTCGCTTTAACAGTTCATCAGTACAATCTTTAATCACCTTCTACAACAAATGAAGAACCTTTGACTAAAAATTAACTAAATCTGTACACAGAAAAAAAAAAAAAAAAACAGAAAATAAAGAATCTAACAATGTAAACATGAAAGAAGCTGAAATTGCTCATACTTCTCCTAAATCTTCATACATTAACAACTTTTCAGTTTAAATTAAAAAAATAAAAATGAAAAATTTACCCCGGGGTAAAAACCCTTAGTGCCCACAAGCATGATCGTGGCTCCATTGTTGATCCCAGATTGTCTCAAAGACTCGTCGTCCTCCAAAAGTCGGCCTATTCAAACACAAAAACAATACAAAAAAGGTATCACCAAGAAGTCAGATTCAATTTTAAACATGGGTGTCTGATAAGTTCACCCAATAGGGAACTTTAACGATGAAGTTTTGGCCATGAGGGTAGATACTAATGGAGGTGAAGAGGGTGTTTTTCAAGCTGAACTGTTGAGTCATGCGAATAGTTCGTGATCGATTGTAGTGAACTTCACTTGATGGGTAATGTTGCGTTCTTCCATCCTGCTGCTCTGGTTCGTCCGCGAAAAGCTTTTCGATGCTTCTGTTGCAGACACCTATCTTGTTGTGTTATAGTATTTTCAAGCGTCTATACTTCTTTTAAATCTTTCATACATAAAATACATTTTGTTTAAATTGACAAAAAAAATAAATTTTTACCTGGTGCCCAAACAAGCTGATCTTGGCTCCATTGTTGCACTCAGATTCTCTCAAACTTCTCGTTCTCCAAATTCTAAAATTCGGCGGGCCTTTCAAGACAAACACATTACAAAAAGGGTGAATCACCAGAATTCACGATTCAATTTTGAAACAGGTTTTTGATAGTTTCAGCGAAATGGAACCTTTAAGATGAGTTCGGTCAACAGGGAGGACCCTAGTGATTGTAGGTAGAAGTAATGGTCTTCAAACCTGTTGAACTGTTGAGGTATCCCATGATGTAGTATTGGTATCGATTCTGTAATGAACTTCACGTGATGTAATGGTTTTTTCCATCTTGCTCTCTGTTTGCGTGTTTCGTTGTTAAAGCTTTTCGAGATTGCTTCTGTGCAAAAAATCTCTTTTCTGGTGTGTATTAGCAGACTTCATGGCGTCCTGAGCAATTGTAGTAGATTTCAATAGTTTTTTTTTTTTTTTTGCCCGTGGGTTTCTCTGAGATCATGAGAGTAACAATATTTTACGCAAAAGATTATGGGTTATTTTCGGTAGGCTGAGATATCTTGTTTCTGTCGTTCCGTTCATGACTATGTGATTTTGAAATAATAATATCCTGTCCTGTTACAAGAGTTCGAAATAATGGAATAGTCAAAGCATTTGATCCGAGAATTTTAAGATTGTAACCCAGATCCTACTGTTGAGCTGATGATATTTGCTGAAATAGTTGTGAATAATTGCTGTGAAGATGCAGTTTTTGGGCGCAAGTTTTGGGAATGTTGCTGGGCAATACGCTGTTGAAGGAGTGATTTTTTTGAAGTCCTTTATGGATAGCCGGTAGGTGATAGCAGCCGGTGATTAAGGCTTTCCTTTTAATGTTTGTACACATTAGTTAGTGACGTAAAAAACTAAAAAATATCCGCAGAGATTTCTAAACACTCTTACATTGAATGAAAGGAGCTTATTAATGAACCCTTTCTTACCTCTCTCTTTCCTTATGATGTAGTTGATCAAAAGAGAGTACCTGAGTATTCAACAGGTTATCTATTACTTCCAACAGACATGGTTTTGATGGCGAAAAATCCTATACAAGCTAAAATCAGTCATCCTGTTATAACATTTACTTCATCAAGTTGAATCAAATGTTTCTGTTCTTTTGGTTCTAAATGTAAACTAGATTTTTGCATCTCTAACTGGCACTAGGCCATCTGATATCCGAAAAAAGATCACTCCAATATAACACATGCAGCCAATGCAATCAATTCAGCGACCGTAAAAACTGTCGAAAAGCTCTTTGCTCTCCTGACCTCTGCACGACGGCGCTCTCAAAATCTTCCCTCCATCACTCACTGTTGCAGAATAAGCCTTTACGTTGTCTGTTGCAGGTAAATGGGAAGTAAATGTGGTCATTTGATAATTTAAATAAATCAATTATACAAAACTTCCAAAGGGATCCATAGTGATTTCTGTATTATGAAATCCAAAAGTGTATAGCCGGGCGCACAATCCCTGAATAATGAATTGGAGGCTTTTTATAGCATTGGTTCTGATGTTGCAAAGTCCTGTAACAGGTATAGAAACATTGAATAAATCCAAACACTTAGTTACTTGAATATAAACAGATGAAGGGAGTAGAATGAAGGAGATATATTATAAAAGAAGAAGATAGAGACCTTCAAGTTATGCAAACTGCAAAAATTCATCTAGAACCATCAGACAGAAGATGTTGATGAAAAGACTCTACCTGCACCAACGTGAAGATCGTGTCAAATGAATATTGATTCATGTTATAATGTGATGGAATTACTCCTTCTGTTTGCAGCCAAGCCAAGAAATTTAACGCGCAATTAGATACATTTTCATTCAGTTGAAAAGAAATAAGAACGAACACAAAGATTTTACCTCGAACAAGAGCAGTACAGTGTCCTATACTTGAAGGAAGGAACTAATCCTGAGGAAGATAATCAAGCAATCAAGAATCACAAAATTATGTATAGCATAGACAGGAAGAACAGCGTATGGGCGGTTCATATCTTTTTGGGGGGCGCTCTAATGTGACTGAAAAAATGTTCCTACAACAACGGCAAATGCATCATTTATGCAATATTACCATTATTTTTGGACATTCCAAATCTTCAAGCTCAGTCAGTATTCCTATTTCGATGGGAGGGCAGTAGAGAGGTTGTTGCAACATCTAACCGCTGTCAGAGGAAGTCATAAAGACCACGTTCGAAGGCAAAGTTTTCAAAACTGCAGGAAAGATTTATTCAACTGATAGTTAGAAAAATATGCAACAGCCACATTATGCACACCGAACAGGCAGTGAAGCGTACGGTTCCTCGGCGTATAACACCTTAGGGATAAAGAGAAGTCATCCCCACATTTGCACACCTCAGGTTGACTTTCAAGAACAGATGTAAAGTAACTCTCTGAATTAGTATGCCTTATATGACAATTTCGTCAAAAAACAAACGACAGAATCTGATTTGTACAAGTGTTAACAATAATATACCATGCAAGACTAAGTTCATTATAGAAAACTAGATTGATTATTCAAAATAAATTGGGAAAGAGGCTGATAAATTTTGCATATGTTTTGATGGAGTTGCGGAGACTAGACATAAGAGGATAGGTCCCAAGTTCTGTGATTAACCCGATAGAGGGATAACCACAACCCATAAAAGCTCCTTTGTCACACTGGAGAGTAGATGGATACCAAAACACCATTTACAAAACAACTTTCTACTACTTTTGCTGTATAAGAACGAGCGCTTTACTATGAGTTGTCGTTAATTTTTTTTTCTTGAATAAAAACTAATTGATATTTAAAATAAAAGCTTTCAAGAAAGGTAAAACAAGCCTAGTAGTTCAAGAGATCTATATGTGTTTTGCAAGGAAGCAGAAGAAGAAAACCTCTACAAGCACATATATATACAAAATGACACATAAAAAAACTAACCCAGTTGGCTACAATGTAGAACTTGTAGAAGCTTCAGGATGGTATCCTCGCCAGCTAATGGATGATCTCGACAAATCATTTTCCTTAGTACAACAATTTCTACCAAAGAATTGAAGATTGAAGGCGTTACTTTCATTGATTGTTTAGAGGAGGTCACCTTCAAATTGGCTGAAGGTATAAACAAAAAAAAAAAAAAAAAAAAAAAAAAAAACACAAGTTTGGAATAAAGGACTTTATATCCCAATTCATAAAACAATCAAATCCGGTGAGGTACATTTTGAATGATTGTAGCTGGGAATATCAAAAGATATTATAGAAGGTGCACAGCCAACTAGGGCGAGGAATTTCCTATCAAGATACATAAAGGTGATCAAAAATATCGAGAAGAAACTCTTAAAAAAATTTTGCTTTTTTACTGTTTATTTTTGTACAAATTCTCAAGTCACAATAAGATAGATTAATCCACAATCACACATTAGGTAAAAAGTTTTATTTGACATTAACTTGGACAGAGGAGATCTCCTTATTAATATTATACTTCAACTTGCCTTCGGCCACAATCTATAACTTGGTAAACCTTCCACAATCTAATAAGGCCACTTATCAGCTCGAAATCCGCAACCACCATTTTTTTCCACATAAGAAAACATTTCTTGTCAGAGTATCATGTATCACTATTTTTATGCAACGGAAATTTATCAGAGTTCAACTGTTACATCATGTACAATCTTGAATCACCTTTCCACCAAAACTGAAAAAACCTTTTGACTAAATTTAACTGATCTCGTACAGAAAAAAAAAAAAAAAAAAAAAAGAACTTGAGCAATGTAAACAAGAAAGGAGCTGAAATCGCCTCCCTTTTTTAGTCTATACTTCTTTTAAATCTTTCATACATAATAACATTTTTAGTTAAAATTGACAAATAAAAATGAAAAAATTCCCTTCGGCCCACAAGCATGATTGGGCTTCCATGGTTGATCTCAGATTCTCTCAAAGACTCTCGGATCCAAAAATTCGCCTTTCAACCACAAAACAATCAAGGGTGTCACCAAGGAATGCAAGATTCAATTTGAAACATGGTTTTTGATTATTCAACGAAATGGAAACCTTTAAAGATGAGTTTCTGGTCAACAGGGTGGGACACTATGGCGAGTACAAGAATGCTCTTCAAGCGTTGAACTGTTGAGTCATGCGGATGCAGTGATTGGTAAGACGATTCGGTAATGAACTCACTGTGATGTTATGTTGCTTTTTCCATCTTCCTTCTGCGTTTGTTCCGTGAAACTCTTTTCGATGCTTCTGTTGCAAAACACCGATTCTTGTTGTGTGTATAGAAAGACAATTCAGGCGCAAAGCAATTTAGTAGTTGTTCAATAGTGTTTTTTTTTTTTTTTGGCCGTGAGTGTTCACCGAGTGTAGAAACTATATAGTTTTATACAAAATTTGGCTTTTGTTCGGTGTGAAGGAGCACTAGATTTATGGGTTATTTTCGTTAGGCTGAATAATCTTGGTTCTCCGAATTGTACATTTGGAAATAATTATCCTGTCCTGCTAACAGTGGCTGAAATAACCGCCAATCCGAAAAATTTTCCGGACTTTTTCATATTTTACCCATATATCCGAAGCAATAACGTTGTTCAAAAGGAAAGCTCTGGAACCCTGCTAGAATTCAACAGGTTTCATTACTTACAACAGAATGTTTATAGGGAGGAAAATTATACAATTCTAATAGGCCATACGGGTTTATGATATATTCACATATCAGTTAATGAGTCAAATATTTTTTGAAAGCAGGGTTTTCAGTAGTAACTTTGTGAAACTTGCCTCCGTAACCAAAAACTGATCAATGTGGGTTCTGTTGGTTCTACTGGAGAGGATGAAGAAGAGGAGATAAGCAAAGGAAAGAGACCGGAAGCAGCAACCTGAACGGAGTGCTCGTTTTTAATAATGAATTAAGGAAATATATATACAAAAAACCAGTCCACTGTTCCAGCTAAAACAACCTAATGCAGTGGATATTTTTACACATTGGAATTTGAAATAAATTACAACTAAAGAATGTCTTTAATCACACTGAACCCAAAATAAAATTTCACAAAAACTTCACAATATTCATCAAAAACAGTAGCTTCAACCACTGCACCCATACAACAACTTGAACACTTGCACCAACACCACAAAGTAGTTTGAACTTTAGCTAAATATTTCGTATTTCCGCAATTACACCTCTTTAGCACCCTTCTCCTCGTGAATCTTGTTTGGGGGAAACACCAAGTTTGAATTGAGTCTTTAATTCTCAAACTCAGATTTGGATAAGCTTGGTACTGATGTCCGCCACATGGTCTCATCCTGCAAGGACCAAATTTTAATGTCTCATACTTCTACCTCCACTAACAGCATGGAACTTAATTTTGATGTTGCTTGGTTTCTACTGTGAAGCACCTAATTTGTAGCGATTGCCCAGCTGATGGGTTGTCACGGAAGATACCGTTGGACTAATTGTGTTTGCCTCAAATCCGTCCAAGATTGTTCTAAAGCCAGATGGCTTGGTTACGGCAGTAGCAGCAGAAATGATCTCTCGATGTGGATGCGCTATGGTGTCCTGTATTTCGGGGAGCCCAACCTATAGCACCTGAATCAAAAAAGAAAGCATAGCCGGAAGTACTTCTCATATCATCAATGCATCCAGCCCAATCACTGTCAGAGTATCCAAAAAGCTAAAAAAAATTCAGACTCTTAAACCATGTACCAAGATCAGAACTTCCCTTAATGTACAGCAACACTCTTGACTGCCTTGAGATGAACTTCACTCGGGTTGCGCATAAACCTGGAGAGGAGACTTCGTTTGCACATTAAGTCAGGCCTGGTGGCTGTCACAATACAATAGACACCCAATCAAACTTCTATAAATTCCAATCAATCTTACAAGCTCCATCATCTTGCTCAGCTTCAAATTTACAACCAGTGGGAGTGTCCATTGGTCTGCACCTGTCCATGTTGAATGTTTAGGACTTATTAGCATATTTTCTTTGGCTAACAAATATCTCATGTGAGTTTGAAAATCTCAATTCCAAGGAAATAAGACATTTCTCTAGATCAGTCATTTCGAAACTCATTATGCAGTGGCTTCTTAAATTCTTCCAGCTGAATTGGATGCTTCCGTGGATGAGCAATCATCTACATACAGTGATACAATAATGAACTCCCCTTCGCAGCTCTCTCACATACAATGGGTGTTCATTTGGCTCCTCATATATCCCAAATAATAAAGTAATAGATTCTACTATACCAGGCTTAAAGGCACTGTTTTAGAATATAATGCCTTCCTTAACAGATAAAACTTTGTTCTCTTGGGCCCTTCAGCTTCATATCCCTCAGGTGTCACACATAAATTTCTTCATTGAGCCAACCATTCAAGAATGCAGACTTGACATCTGTGATAAATACTCCATTCAAATTGGGAGCTAAAGTAAGGAGAAGCCTGATTGATCATGCCTGGCCACAGGTGCAAAGTATCCGAGAAGTCTATTCCAAATTGCTAAGCAAACCTCCTACAACCAACCTTGCTTTATGCTATAAGCTGATCCATCTGGATTTAATTTTCTCTATAAATCCATTTAACTGGATCACTTCTGGTTTGTGGTCTGTATACCAATTCCAGGTGCTATCTTATCACATCTGCTCACCTCAGCATTCCTCCAAGTATCTAACTTGCAGCTTCATTGTAATTGCAGGTTCAAGTAAGCTGCATTACACCCTTTCATAAACATCTACAGAGGTCTGGTACCTCTAAATGGAATATCTCATCAATCTGTCCCTGTTCATCATTTGGTTCAACTGGATCTGTCAACTGCCCTTGAGTCTTCTTTAATTTTTTTTCTCCCAGTTCCATACACCATTTCTCATTACTTTCACATCTATAGGTGATGGAATTTCTGTAGGTTTCTAGGAGCATAAAAATCTATAAGCCTTGGATTGATCACTATAGCAATGAAGATTCCATCATGGCTTGTCATCCACTTAATTCCTCCAATAACTGGGATAAGCGCATTTGCATATATTCTAAAAAATTCTTAGATTTCTCCATAGGCTTCACCCCATACCAAGCCTCATATGGAGTTTGATTAACTAATGCCTAGTGGGAAGTTATTGAGTAAATAGACCCGGTGTTCAATGCCTCTGCCCAAAAAGGACTTGGGCAATTTCTTCTCAGACAACCATCACCTAGAGATTCCATAACAAGCTATTTTTCTCTCACTGGACTCCATTTTGTTTGTGGAGTATAGGGAGCCTACTAAATTGATGTTATTCCAGCCTGCTTGCAAATTGATTCAAACTATTTGAAGTGTACTTACACCCATTATCATTCCACTGTTTTGATACTAAGGCCAGTTGGTTTTCAACTTGCAGTCTTAAATCTCCCAAACACAACTGCAACTTCATCTTTTGTTTCAGAAAATAGACCCAGCACATCCTAGAACCAATCATAATGAACAAGACCAAAGTACTTGCTTCCCTTCAATGAAGGTGTCTTCATAGGTCCACAGCACATCTGTATGGATAATTGGAGTTCTTAGCAGCTCTCCAAGTTGGTTTACTGGGAAAGGGTGTTCGTACAGTGCACTAGTTCTTCAATTTCTGCAGATTACGGACAAGATTTTTGGTCTAAATTTCCTAAGACATGGTAGTTGAAATGGCCAAATCTCATTGGGCAATAACTCAGACTCATTACTTAGCAGATAGGCTTTAGGTTTGTTTTTTAGCCTAATAGGGAAGCTTTTTCCTCATTTTAACCTTCATTAGTTCATTACCTTCATTGTCCAGAATTGTGCAGGATGTGTCTGGAAATAGACATAATTCTTTTCTAGCATTGTCCTACACTAAGTAAATTATTGACTTATTTTGGCACATACAAGACATTAGAATTAGTTTATACTAACCTTGTCAGCATCAAGCAACATCTCCCTTCCCTTTGAATCCAAAAATTCCATTTCCAACTTTAACTCGAGTGATATGCCCTATCCAGGTGACAAAATCTGTACGTGTTCATGTCAGTGGTTGGTGCAGCCACTATCTATCAGCCAAACATCATTGCAAACCTGAGCTACACAGTAAGATGCACACAATAGTTGCTTCAGGATTCTGAATTTGATTGTTGAACTTCAACAATCGCTTGCTGTGGTGGGCTGGGTTGGTTGTTTTTGCAAATTTTTTATGTGGCCCAAATTTGCTTACATGCTCTACATTGAAGTTTGGTCTGAACCAAACCTTTCTCAAAGTGCCCTTCTTCTTATGAGAACCAGTGGAAACTCCTCATTCCACCTGATTGTTCAGATTACTTGTTTCTCTCTTCCTTTTTTATCTCCACAAACTCTTGTTTCCTCCTGAACAACTTTGCCTTAAAGCCTGCCACCATTGCACCTCATTGAATACCTTGTCTTCAGCGCACTCCCTTTGCTCTTGAGCCTTGAGAGACCAGTGCACCAAGAATGATGTGGTGATCTTGATAGATCTTTAGAGTCCTCAAGTGAAAAATCTGGACTCAAACCTCTGGGAGGCTCCTAATACTTTCTCCACAATTCTTTGCTTTGTCATTTCCTCACCCAACAATCTGATTTTATTCACCACATCATAAACCTATCCACATACTTTTTATGATTCTGATTCCTGCATCTTCAACATCTCAAACCTCTCCTTAAGTTCAATACATGCATATTCTAGTCGTAGCATACCACAAACTCCTCATTGATTGTCCCATGCTTCCTTCGGTGTTTCATATGCCAGATTCTTGTAAAAACAAGTTCAGCTTAATGCTGTATGAATATGAGACAAAGCTCTAGGAGCTTTAGTGCTTCTCCTCATGAAGCCTAATTTGATTCAACGTGGGATTTGGTCCCACATGCAGGTGGTGTGTTCTCTTCAACATACTGCCACAGACACTTTCCCCTTAGGAAGGTCTTCATTTGACAGCCATATGTGGTATTGTTCACCATGAAGATTGGAGGAGTAAGGGAAGCCATGTGGTTATGCATTGGATAGGTTATTTGAAGTTTGACAAAAAAGGTTTTACCGTAACAGAGGTTGAGAAGTTGGATAGGAGGAGATGAGTGCATCCGGCCCTTAAGATCAATTACAGCTCTGATACACAATTGTTGGTCTTGTTGATTCTTATGGAGAGTGATGAGAAGAGAGATTAAGCAAAGGAAATAGACTGGTAGAACATGAAATGAGTGCTCTGTTTTTCTTCATAGATAAGGATATATATATAAAAACCATGTCCACTGTTCACTAAACAACTAATATAGTGGATATTTTTACACATTGAATTTGAAATAAACTTACAAACTAAAGCATGTCTTAAATCACAACTGAACCCAACTAACATGTCTAAAAAAACTTCACAATAATCATCAAAAACAGTAGCTTCGACACACTGCCCTGTAACACAACTGAAACACTTGGCGTCAAAAACAGTTTGAAATTTAGCAATATTTCTGTATTTCCAGCAAATTATCACCCATCTTTAACAATCAACGAATTTTTTCAGCACTTCATCAAATTCAGCAAAATGTAACTACTGAAATCTATTGCTTCTGATGCTTTGCACGCTGTCGTTCATCAAAATCTTCCCATCCTTCCACTGTTGTCAGAGGAAAACTTTATATCCCTTGCAGTAAAAAAGGGAATGAATTGTGCCACTGATAAGTCTACAATACTGGCGGGGGTATCCATAATGATTATGATTATGAAGATCCAACGTTGAGAGCTGGGGCGCATCTTGAATACAATTGGGAGGCTTTTCATAGCATGTTATGAGATACAAAGCCTATCCAAGATCAATAATATAGCCACATCTTGGTGGCCAATCTCAGCCCTCAAAAATATACATCAGCGCACAAGAATGGTGAAACCTGATGCAAGAATTTGACTGTGCCTCAAAACAAGTCCTTACGTTTTAAATTGATGAAAAATTGACCAAGATGAGTGGGGCTGTGTTTGGGGGGAGAATTTATTTACAAATTACCTAGAACCTTGATATAGCAATCAGATGAAAGAGGGCAGAAAGAAAGAAAAATAACTAAAGAAAGAAAGAAGGGACTTCAAGTTATGCAAACTACAAATCATCTGAAACTCAGACAAGATGATTTGATGAAAGATCACCTGCAATCACATGAAGATCAAGCAAGTTAAAATCAAATCATATCCTTGTTCCAGATATATTTACCGTCCCATGCATATTCCTTTTGGGAATTAACGTGGGTTTCGTTCTTTATAATTTTAATTGTTGAATCTAAACTCTTAACATTTTGTGAATGTGCAGGATGATGACACGAATATCATATGGATATGATAGTGGGCTTGCCAAATGAGAGCAAGAACGATGTTTTAGAGCTGGAGTACACTAAGAAATGAAGGCCAAAAGACGTGAGAGAGAGTTGTAGAGAGGGAAAATTTGAACTGAAATTTTGCTCTATTTTCATTCATAAACAGGGGTATTTATACAAACATTATCTAATTCACAATTTACAGGGATAACACGGCTGCTATCACCTAAAGCATCACATTAACATTTCAAAAATCAAACATCTTCACCAACTGCAATCTGCCCAGCAACATCAAGCTTGGCGCCAAAAACAGCACTATAAAAGCAACATATTCACACATTTCCGGCAAAGAATCATAAGCTTCAACAAGAAACTATAGCATTTCTGTAGGTGACAACTAACCAGCCAAGTTTATTGCTGGAAGAATCATCCTGCTATTGCAAACCTCACTGCAATGGCGAAGAGGTCTTGTGTGCCTGGAGCTATACAAGGTTCTGGAGGAGGAGAAACAAAGTTGAAGACTATCGCAACCACATTTGCAACCTAGTCATTGCCTCTATTTCAGGGCGCGTAAACTTGTTGTATATTGTCTTCATTTCCAGATTGCAGGTTCGTTTACACAAACTATGCTTGTGTTAATTACGCGCATCAGATGGTTATTTTCATACGTTGGGAATGGTTTCGTTTCGTTCCTTCATGAATATACGTATTTTGGAAATATTATTATCTGATATATAAAATAAGATGATGGGTAAAAATAATATGAATATATGTTTTTGTTCTCCAGCAAAACCACAAACATGAATCAGGAGCAATTGTCAAGAAAATTTAAGATTTTAACCCATCTACTTCCTATGTGATGTAGGTTGATCAAAAGGAGAGTACCTGGAGAATCAACAGTTTTCAGTACTTCAAACAGAAGTTCGAGGGGAGAAATCCTATACAAAGCTAAAATCAGCCATCCTATTATAACATATTCACATATCATCAAGGGTAATCCAAATGTTTGTCTTTGTTCTAAATGTAAAAGCCAGATTTTTCATTCTCTAACTGTGAAACCATGCCTTGTATCCGGATACGGGATCACTCAATATAATATCAGACCATTCATCAAATTCAGCAGGAATAAATTTCCTCTCTTCGCCTCTGACGCTCTGCACGACGGCGCTCGCAAAATCTTCCCATCCTCATACTGTTGCAGAAGAAATCTGTAGTGTCAGTTGCAGTAAATGGCGAATAAATTGGGCCACTTGATAATTCTAATAAGTAATATGCAAAAACTCAATAGGGTATCTCTGGTGATTTTTGTATTACGAAGATCCAATTATGATAGCTGGTCGCACATCTTGAATAAAGAATTTGGGAGGCTTTTCATGCATTGTCAATGATACCAAAGCCTGTACAGTAATAGAAAACGTTGTACAAAATCCAGATAAAAATTAGCCACAGTCTGATGATTGATGGCTAATCTCATGCCCCTCAAGAACAAAACAGCAGAAGAATGGTGATCCCTAGATGCAAGAATTTGACTGTCCTTCAATAATAAGACACTGTCCTCCAATGATAATATCTTAAGTTCTATGTTAATTTAGTGAAAAAATGACCAAGATGAGGCGGGAATTTCATTTACAAACTTCAGAACCTTGATATAGCAATCAGATGAAAGAGAGTAGAAAGAAACTAATATGTAAGTAAGAAGAAAGTAGAGACCTTCAAGTTATGCGAACTGCAGAATTCATCTGGCAAACTAGACAGGTAATTTGATGAAAGATTCACCTCCACCATGAAGATCAGGTCAAAGAAATATCAAATTTCAGTTATAGGATAGGAAATTATCCCTCTAGTTTGCAGCGCCAAGTAATTTACATCGCATTAGACAGATTTTCATCAATTAAAATTAAAAAAGAGGAGAGACAAACGCCAAGAATTTTACCTTGATAAGACACGTACAGTTGCCTATACTTGCAGGAATGGAACTAATCCTGAGCAAGATAAACAAGCCGATTAAGAATCACAAAATTATGTATAGCATAGACAGGAAAGCATACATACGGGCAGTCATTATGTTTGCACAAAAGATTTCCTACAAAAATAATCGCATCTATTTACTATATATTACCAATATTGTTGACATCCAAATCTTCAAGCTCAGTCAGATTTCTATTCAATTGGGAGGGCAGTTAAGTTGTTGTGTCCAACATCAGCCTGCAGAGAAGTCAAAAGACCCAGCGTCGGAGGGCAAGTGTTCAAACTGCAGAAAGAAAAGATGTAATTCACGATAGGTAAAAAATCTGCAACAGCCAATTATGCCACCATACACGGTGAAGGCTAGGTTCCAGGCGTATAGCCTTAGGGATAAAGAATATCCCACATTTCACACCTAGGTGACTTTCAAGAACAATGTTGAAGAACTCTATAGAAGTAGTATGCACTTATATGAAATTTAGTAAAATAACAAAGACAGATCATGATTTTGTAAAGTCTTAACAAATTATATACATGTACAATAAGTTCATTATAGAATTTGAATTAGCTCAAATGGAACAGAGGCTGATAACATTTGCATATTGAGGAGGGCAGAGACTAGCATTAGGCTCCAAGTTTGATTATAAATTTTCCCTCCCCATTAGTTCATCCTTTCCTTTCTCTTTTTATCTGTTACTTCAGGTAAAACAGTTAGAAAAAACAACTCCACAACTCCATAACCAAACCACATTTACAAACAAACTTTTTTACTTGTGCTTTAAAGAAGAGCGCTTACTATGATTAATGTCTAATTGATATATTCAAAATAGAAGGCTTCAATGAAAAGGCAAACAAGCAGTAGATAGCTCAAAGAATAATATGTGTTTTGCACAGGAAAGCAGAAGACAAAAACTCTACAAGACATATTACATAAATGAACAAAAAAACTAAACCAGTTTAGGGCTAAACATAGAACTTGTAGAAGCTTCAGACTTGTGAGTCCTCGCCAGCTAATGGATTCATCGACAAATCTTTCCCGAAAGATACAATTCTACCAAAGAATTGAGATTGAAGGATTTACTTTCATGATCTTTTAGAGGGAGGTCATTCAAATAGCTGATGTCACCAAAGTTTGGAATAGAATGGTTTCATACCTCAATTCAATAAAACAAATCAATCCGGTGAGGTACTTGTTGAATGGAATTGTAGCCGATATAAGGGTTCTATAAAAGGTGCACAACGCCAAACTTTTTCAGGAATGTCTATAAGATACAATAAAGTTATAACAATATACCTGCGAATACATCTAAGAGAAGAAACTTGAAAACTCTTTGCTTTTTTGTGTTTATTTCTGATAATAATGAAATTCACACTCACATTTTAATTTGTTTACTTCTACATTTAGGCAACACAGAGCTCTAAGCTCCTCAAAAGTATATAAACTGACACATGATTCTACCAACCTCAAAACCTTCCTTATTAATTATAATATTCTCCATTTAAGGAAAAAACAACACTCAGTTACAGTGTAAAGCAGCTCCTTTATTTTTCAAATATCTGCGGACAGCTCTTACAAAATTGACATTCAAGCAATGAAATCTATGACATTCATAGACTGACTAATTTGTATCATTAGACAATGGATTCCATACACAGGACAATTAGACAAACGTTAAGCAAAGTATCAAGTTTTTCTGATCAATATCTCAATCACAATAAGATATGATTAGGATCCACAATCAATTTAGGTAAAAATTATTTAAAATAACTTGGAAGAGATATTACTTTTATACCTTAGGTTTTCGCGGCCAAAATCTATACACTTGGTATACTTCCACAATAAATACGGCCCTTATCAGCTCTGAAATCCTGTAACCCACCATGCTTTTTCCACATAAAAAAACATTTCTTTTCAAGAGTACATGTATCTCCATATTGTTTAACAATAAGGAAATTATCTAAGCTTCTAACAATCTTTAATAACCTACCACAAAAATGAAAAAACCTTTGACTAAAAATAACTAATCTCGTCACAGGAAAAAAAAGAATCTTGAACAATGTAAACAAGAAAGAAGCTGAAATCGCTCCCTTTTTAACTTATTTCTTTAAATCTTTACACGTTAATAACATTTTAGTTTTAAATTGACAAAATAAAAATGAAAATTTTACTTTAGTGCCCACAAGCATGATCTGGCTCCATTGTTGATCTCAGATTCTCTCAAAGACTTCTCGTTCTCCAAAAGTCGGCCTTTCAACACAAAAAACAAGACAAAAAGGTGATCACCAAGAATTCAAGATTCAATTTTGAAACATGGGTTTTGATATTTCAACGAAATGGAACTTTAAAGATGAGTTCTGGTCAACAGGGTGGAACTAGTGGAGGTACAAGAATGCTCTTCAAGCGTTGAACTGTTGAGTCATGCGATGCAGTTATTGGTATCGATTTCTGTGATGAACTTCACTGTGATATTAATGTTGCTTTCTTCCATCTTGCTCTCTGTTTCTTCCGTGAAAAGCTTTTCGATTTCTGTTATAAACACTATTGTTGTGTGTATTAGAAAGCCAATTCAGGCGCTAAACAATTTAGTAGTGTTCAATAGTTTTTTTTTTTGTTTGCCGCGAGTGTTCTCTGAGGTGAGAGTAACTATAGTTTTTATACAAAATTTGGCGGTGTTAATTAGCACTAGATTATGGGTATTTTCGTTAGGCTGAGATATCGTGTTCTTGGATATGTATTTTGGAAATATAAATCGGTCCTGTTACAATTGGCTGAAAAACAGAAATCCGAAGCAAATTTATCGGAAATTTTAAGATTTTACCCAATATCTTACTCCTATGTGATGTAGTTGGGTCAAAAGGAGTGTACCCTGGTAGTAATTCAAAGGTTTCATTACTTCCAACAGAATGTTCAAGGGAGAAAAATCCATACAAATCTAGAATCAGCCATCTGGTTATGACTAGTCACATAGCAGTGAAGTGGAGTCAAATATTATTCTTGTGAAGTTGGTGATATTTGCTGAAATGAAGAAGATTTCAGACTGGTGAAGTTGCAACATTTGGGCCCAAGTTTGAAAAATCTGCTGTACAAGAAGCAGTTGGATGGAGCTGCTGTTTTGCTAGATTTGTGATATGATTTGTGATATGTTTAGGTGAATTAGCCGTTATTAAGGGTTATATTAAAGTTGTACTTGTATTAGTTTTGATTGTATGGTTGAGATTTACGCTTGTAAAATTATCCACGCATAGGTGAAAACAGTGGACAACCTTTGTATAAAAAATTGTCTTTTTTTAATGAAAGTTTTAAGTTATTGCAGCCAATTTCGTCTCTCTTGCATCAGTTTTTCCCTTGCATTCTCCAGCAAAACCAACAATTGGTATCAGAGCTCTTCTTACGATCAAAAGGGCCGTGCAAAATCATCTCTCAATCTACATTCTACAACTCCTTTCACGTAAAAACCCACTGTCAACTCAACAAAGAACTGTCTTCATGGCACAACGCACAAGCCTCTATTTTCTCCTGTTTTCAATGGAGAGAGTACCATCATATGGGCTGTCAAAATGAAAGCATTCCTGCGAGGCCAGGCTTGGCAAGATGTAGAGGAAGAGAAGCAACCACCACAGCTGGGACCCAATCCACGCTGAATCAGATCAGGCTCTATGAAGAAGAAGAAGCTAAGGCTCCAAGAGTTGTCTCACATCCCCATGCAGATCGCGCAATATAGACTTGTGTTTCCGGGCGATTATGGCTTCAGGAGACAGCAAGGACACAATATGAGAAAGCATCAAGGGGCAGTTTGGGGAACGTGATAAAACTAGAAAACAGTGATGGTTGAACTTAAGAAGAGAGTTTGGGATGTTAAAATGCAAGAATCAGCATCTGTAGGGGTATGATGATCAGGTTAATGAATGTTAGTCGACAAAATTTGGCCACTTGGTGAGAGATGACAGACAAAAGGATAGGGTTGAAAAAGGTGTTGGTGAGCTTACCCGAAAGTTGAGTTCCAATATCTGTCTGATATGTATTTGTGGGCAAATAATAAATATCGGTCCCTATTATAGTTGCCTGAAATACAAGAAGTTCATCAAGCAAATTTGATCCAAGAAATTTAAGATTTTTAAACCCATGGCTCTAACTACCTCCTATGTGATGTAGGTTGCTCAAAACGAGAGTACCTGGTAGTAAGTTTTCCACACGGGATCTTCATTATTTACCAACGAGAATGTTTCGAGGGAGGAAAACTATACCAAAGCATACAAATTGCCCATCTGTGTTATAAGTATTCCAATATCAATCAAAGGTTGACAAGAATAAGTTCCTTTTGTCTAATGTAAAAAGCCAGACTTCCCTGTCTATAATATGTTAATAATTTGCATCTGTATCACAGAAAACGGATCAATCAATATAATATCAGCCAATTCTCAAATTCAACAGAATTAAAAATTTCCTGACCCAGGACCCATCACGACCTCTCCTCATCCCATGATCGCGGCGCTCCCAGCAAGACTGGTGACCGAAGTTTGTCATAGTGGGAAAATGTGAAAACCGAAATCCTTGTTTTCTGATATATAGATAATGTAATCCGTATCGAAAAAGGTAATTAAAAATACAAGTATGAATAAGACATACAACAAATTTAGGGAAGTTTGAAACCATAAAGCATTAACATGAAAAATCGAGAAACAGTAGCAATGTCTTGTGTAATTACAGCAAAAACATAGACTATTACAGACAACAATACACCTTGAGGGGTGACTCACTGCGTTGGCTCGATACTCCCTGTAAACCTTTTGTGGGGGGTGAGGGGTGATGGAAAACATTTTTTGAAAGGGTGTGAGCTAAAATACTCAGTTGAATGGGGAAAAAAAGGAGGTTGCAAAACATTCTTCAACAAGTATTTATGGTTTGCAATACGTCTTATGAAATTTTGAAAACATGATCTATGAACACATGTTATGGAAAGCAAATAATCAGTCAGTAGCATGCATAAACTCGTTTCTAATTGTTCTAAGTACTGATAATTGATCATTTTAAACTAAAAAAACAATAATTTTTGGTAATCCTAACTTATCACTAAATGCTAAAAAACTCTTTTATGAGAATTAAAGTATAGCTGTTGAGGCTTATGTTCTGAAAACAAGTGTTTCCATAAATCATGGCTCAAACATCGATGTTCAATACTATGAAATTATCCATAATGTTCTAATACAGAAAACTGAATTGATTGTGAACATTCTAAAACTGAAAGCTGATTCTTATACTGTTACTTAAAACTATAAACTAATACGAAAAAATGTAGGCGGTAATTTGAAAATATAACCTAATATCCGCTCCGAACCAAAAACTAATTACTGCAGGTTCGCCACCACAACCATACCTTGGGGAAAAAACTAATACCTGGGGGGCGGTCCCACATACAGGCAAGAGTGGGAGAAAACATTCTCAATACCTGGCAAGATCTATCATCGCTCGAGCAGAGCTGAAGAAACAACCATCTCAACTTGGCGGACAAACTCAACGCCTAAGCCGAGCCTGAAGAACGAATATCTCAATACCCAACAAATCCTGCATGCTGATGGGCTAGAGCTGTTTAAACTGGAGGATGGGTACTTTGTAGGGTGGGTGTTAGGAACCACAACAATCTCATGCATTAATCTCAAGTACATGTAAGTCAAGAAATATTACATATGTGCTTATAAATCATGCATATAGACATAAATTCAAAATAACAACAGGGGTGAAACCAACAATTTTTAATATGTAAAAAAAAACTAACGGTTTAGCCTAGATCTAGAAATTTCGTCAACAACCCATCACAAGGCAAGTCCGGACACCACTCTTGTGTAGTATCACTTTCATACTATTCACTGTCTGCACATTACCCCAAGGAAAGTACACAAGGAATGTCGTACAATCATAAATGAGACGTACTTTCCGTTGACTTCCACGGACTCATATTTCATCTCCTATAAAAATATATTCAAATACGGCGCACACTTCCACCCAAGGTGCACCTTAAATTCCGAGCATTTAAAACGGCATTTAAACAATTTTCTCAAAGACATGCCGCCGAGAGCAGGCAAGTGTATTCAACCAACTAAACCTTAAATCAAAAACTAAACTCACGCATCTCCCAAAATGTATTCAGCCAAGTGCATGCAATTAAAGGTATTAGGCAACATCACAATTTAATAAACCAACAAATGCATGCAAGTGTCAATTAGCAAGAAAATTCATTCCATTTAAGAACCAAAACCAACCACTCTAGAAACATCCAAAAAACATGCAAAAGACAAATAAATTAGGCAAGCTTCACATTAGTCAAATCCATAAAAACACAAACAGTGCGAAAACTACAATTAAATGCAAGGCATAGATCTGAATTAAGAAAATAAGTTTTCTGTGATCACTACAAAAATTCAGCTCAAATGATCTCACACTCAAAGTCCAAACACTTTTCTCCACACTACACCAAGGAACCAAGATCAATCTCAACCCTTTATAAGAAGGAAAAGAACACTAAGAAATTGTCGTCAACCCCCATGCATGAGTGACCGAGCCTCAGATCGCAAGTGATCTGCTTCAAATTTTCTCACGCCCCATTTTTACTCCATTTCTCTCTCACTCTAACCTTTCGGCCAACACTTCTTTTCCCGACTAGATTTATATTAAACAATTTTTTTGTGAGTTTCACAACAACCCCCAAAAATTCTCTTAATTCTAGTATAACCCTGCCACATAAGCTTTTTGCGTTAAAACTCCAGATTTTGTTGCCCCTGCTGCTGAAAACCAAATAGTTTCCATTTTCTTTCGTTTTCATCCCCAACAAAGAAAAGTCCTTCGTATAAAACAAACCAAAGAGGGAATAATATATATATAGAATGAGGTGTTACTTTCTCTCCTTTGCCTCTGACCTCTACACAACAGCGCCGTCAAAAATCTTCCCATCCTTAATATTGAGAAGAGGACTAGTTTAGAGTCTGTTACAGTAAAATTGGGAATATAAATGGGCCACTGATAATTCTAAGAAGTAATATACACAAACTACAAGAGGGTTACCCTAGTGATTTCTATATTATTGAAGATCCAAAGTGATAGATGGCTCACATCCTGCATAACGAAGTGGAAGGCTTTCATAGCAATTGTTACTGATTAGCCAAAAGCCTGTACAGTAATAGAAACATTGTATAAATTACAAGATAAAAAATAGCCACAGTTCTTGATGGCTAATCTATGCCCCTATAGGACAAACAGCAAAAAGAATGGTGACCTGGATTATACAGAATTTGCTGTTCTCCATAATAAGGCACTGTCTCCTCCAATAATAATGTCTCAGTTTTATTTTTTTTTTTTTAATTTAGGAAAAAATAGACAAGGTCTCTAACCGAAAACAGATCACTTAATTTTTATCAGCATCTTCATCAGATTCAGCAGAATTAATAACTCCGAAATCATTTCGCTTCCGGCGCTTTGCACGACGGCGCTCCTCAAAATCTTCCCATCCGTCACACTGTTGTAGAAGAATACTTTAGTATCTGTTGCAGTAAATGGGGAGCAAATTGGGCCACTTGATAATTCTAATAAATAATATACAAAACCTGCCAGAGGGTGTCCATAGTGATTTCTGTATGATGATGATCCAAAATTGAGAGCTGGGTGCACATCATGAAAAACGAATTTGGAAGGCTTTTCATAGCATTGTTACTGAGATACAAAGCCTGTATCCAAGATAAAAAATTAGCCACAGTTCTTGATGGCAAATCTCATGCCCCCTCAAGAATATACAGCTAGTGCACAAGAATTGGTGAACCTCTTGATGCAAGAATTTGACTGTCCTCCAATAATAATGTCTTCAGTTCTATTTTAATTTAGTGAAAAAATTTGACCAAGATGAGGCGGGAATTCATTTACAAACTACCTAAAACCCTGATATAGCAATCAGATGAAAGAGAGTAGAAAGAAAGAAACATGTAACTAAGAAGAAAGTAGGGACCTTCAATTTGTGCAAACTGCAAAATTCATCTGGCAACTCAGACAGATGATTTGATGAAAGATCTACCTGCACCATATGAAGATCAGGTCAAATGAAATATCAAATTCATGTTATATGGATGGAAATTATTCTTCTAGTTTGCAGTCAATAACCAAGTAATTTACGCCACATTAGATAGATTTTCATTCAACTAAAAAGAAAAAAGGATGAACACAAATTGTTGTACCTCGACAAGAGAAGTACAGTTGCCTATACTTGAAGGAATGGAACTAATCCTGAGGAAGATAAACAAGCCAATCAAGAATCACAAAATTATGTATACAACATAGACAGGAAGAAGCATACATAGGGGCAGTCTTATTCTTTTTGCGCTCTAATGCCAACAAAAGATTTCCTACAAAATAATTGCATCAATTTATCTATATATTACCTATTATTGTTGACTTTCAAAATTTCAAGCTCAGTCAGATATCCTATTTCAATTGGGAGGGCAGTTAAGAGGTTGTTTGCAACATGTAGCTGCTGCAGAGAAGTCAAAAGACCCAGTGTGGAAGGCAGAGTGTTCAAACTGCAGAAAAGATGTAATTCATCATATTATGCATACGTACACAGTGAAGCTACGGTTCCGGGCGTATAACACTATAGAGATAAAGAAAGTATCCCACATTTCACACCTCAGGTGACTTTCAAGAACAATGATTAAAGAACTCTATAGAATTAGTATGCACTTATACGAAATTTAGTAACATAAAAAAAGAGAGAATCATGATTTAGTAAAACAAGCAGTAACACTGGGGAATACATAAACAACTAACCAGTTTCGGCTTAAAAATAGAACTTGTAGAAGCTTCAGACTAGTGAGTCGTTGCCAGCTAATGGATTCATCCGATAAAGCATTTCCATTAAGATACAATTTCTACCAAAGAATTGAGATTGAAGGATTACATTCATGATCTTTTAGAGGGAGGTCATTCAAATAGCTGAAGTAAAAACACCAAAGTTCGGAACAAAATGGTTCTTATACCCTCAATCCAGTAAGACAATCAATCCGGTCAGGTACATGTTGAATGGAATTGTGGCTGACATCAAGGATTCTTATAAAAGGTGCACAAGGCCAAACTTCATCAGGAATGTCCTATCAAGAGATACAATAAAGTTATCAAACATATACCTTGTGAATACATCTAAAAGAATAAAAACTCTTCGGTTTACATGTTTATATCTGATAATAATGAAGTTCTACACCTCTCAGTTCAATTTGTTTTCTTCTACATATTAGGCAACACAGAACTCTTAGCTCCTAAAAGTAAATAAATTGACACTGATTCTACCAACCTCAAAACCTTCCTCATTAATAATCTATGTCCTCCATTTAAAGAAAACTAACTCTGCAGCAAATTACTTCTGTTAATGGTATTCACATCAAAGGGGAAAGCCACACTCACATTACAGTGAAAAGCAGCTCCTCTAGTTTTTCAAATATCTGCAGACAGGTCTTACAAAATTGACATTCAATTGGTGAACATCTATGACATTCGAAGATCTGACTAATTTGTATCATCAGACAGTCAGACAAACCGCTAAGCTAAGTATCAAGTTTTTTTGATACAATATCTCAATCACAGTAAGATATGATTAGGATCCACAATCAACTTAGGTAAATTTTGTTTGAAATCATTTGGAAGAGTTATTACTTTTGTACCTTCAAGTTGCATTCGGCCAATGCTACAATATTGGTAGCCTTCCACCGTTCAGTACGGCTCTTTTCAACTTTGATATTCTTCTTCGTTGAAGCAAATCGGCTTGGAACGCCTCCTATCGTTGAAGCAAATCGGCTTGGAGCGCCTCCTATCGTTGAAGCAAATCGGCTTGGAGCCCCTCTTATCGTTGAAGCAATTTGGCTTGGATTCCCTCCAATCGTTGAAGCAAATCGGCTTGGAGCCCCTCCAATCGTTGAAGCAATTGGGCTTGGAGCCCCTCCAATCGTTGAAGCAAATCGGCTTGGAGCCCCTCCAATCGTTGAAGCAAATCGGCTTGGAGTCCCTCCAATCGTTGAAGCAAATCGGCTTGGAGCCCCTCCAATAGTTGAAGCAAATCGGCTTGCAGCCCCTCCTCTTGTTGAAGCAAATCGGCCTGGAGCCCTTCCTCTCATTGAAGCAATTCGGTTTGGAGCCCCTCCTATCGTTGGACCATCCTGTTCATATAAACTCCTCAGTCAAATAATCTAAAGACATTTAAATCCTATAAACACCATGTTTTTCCACATAAAAAACCTTTCTTTTCAAGAGTACATGTATGATGTATCTCCATATTGTTTAACAAAAAGAAATTTTATCAACGTTTCTAACAGTTACAATCTTTAATCATCTTCTGCAAAAATGAAGAACCTTTGATTAAAAATTAACTAATCTCGTCACAGGAAAAAAAAGAAAATAAAGAATCTTAAACAATGTAAACAAGCAAGAAGCTGAAATTGCTCCCTTTTTAAGTCTATTTCATGCATTAATAACGTAGTTTAAATTTACAAAATAAAAATGAAAAATTTACCCATCGGAAAAAACCTCTAGTGCCCACAAGCATGATCTTGGCTCCATTGTTGACCCCAGATTCTCTCAAAGACTTATCGTTCTCCAAAAGTTGGCCTTTCAACACAAAAACAAGACAAAAAGGTGATCACCAAGAAGTCAAGATTCAATTTTGAAAAATGGGTTCTGATATTTAAACCAAATGGAACCTTTAAAGATGAGTTTCTGGCCAGGAGGGAAAATACTAGTGAGAGGTAGAAGAATGGTCTTCAAGCGTTGAACTGTTGAATCATGCGATATAGTTATTGGTATCGACTGTGTAGTGAACTTNTTTTTTTTTTTTTAAGTTGAATTGAGTTGTTTTTAGGATGATATGATTTTGAAATTGTGTTTTGGCAAACTTTTGGAAAATATTTGCTGGAAATATTTGAGTATTTTTTAATCCCCTATATTTATTAATTTAGATAAACACCTTTATAATAAAAGTTTTAAAATTAATAAAAATACCCCTACTCACCTATTAAATGCCAACAGTAGGTCATTACCGTCAGACGGTGGCCGAAAATCTCTGAAATGGCGCACGCTCAGCAGGACGTGGCCGGTAGTGTGTCGATCTAGCTTTTTTCGACCAGATCCATGATGAATCTGGTTGAAAAATGCCAGATCGGTGCATGACTAGCCACATCTAGCCAGTCGTGAGCCATTCCGGCAGATTCTGACAACTTCTAACAGTGGTGATTGGCTGTCGACATTATATGGGTCGGTGGGGTTTTTTTGTCGGTGGTGAATCTAGCTGAAAAAGGCCAGATCGACACACGATCGACCACAAACAGCTGGTCGTGAGCCATTTTGACAAATTTCGATCCCTTTCTAACGGTGGTGGCCAGCTGTCGGCATTATGTAGGTCGATAGAGTGTTTTTGTCAATTTATAAACTTTGACTGTTGGAGGTGTTTAGTCAACTTAACAAATCTAAGAGGTTAAAAAAATCTAAATATTTTGAATTGAATTGAATAGGATTGGATTTTGAGAATATTAAAACAAATACGTATGTATTTTAGATATGATTGGATAGAAGTAAAATCTAACACGTATTATAATTAATAAGTGTCAAATGATTTTTAAGAAATAAATAATTAACTCTAATAATGTTTTGCTCATAACTGAATCATATAACTAAGTCATACAATTAAACAAAAATTACACAAAATTCATATAAAATTACTATTTTATCCATTTTTTTTTTTTTTTTTGGTCTAACTTTATGACCCATTATATTAGAAATATAATTTCTCTTGTTATTTTATCACATTTTTCAAATCAATCATAACAATTTAGTTATCATTCGACAATGATTATTGTCTATATTATTCAAGAAGTCTTAAGTTCGAGTCCTTCTTCCATTGTTAATAGGATAACCATTGGAGCTATTGTATGATCAGTAAATCTAAAGTCACAATAGATTAGGGGGGCGTTTGTCTAAGCTTATGAAAATTAGCTTATAAGCAACCATTGCTTATAAGCTAAAATTAACTTATAAGCATTTGAAATTTTAAGTAATTACGTGTTTGGTTAAAGTACTTATAAGTGACTGATAAGTAATTGACGTGTTTGGTAAAATGTGGCTTATAAATACATTTTATTATAAAATTATTAAAAAAGATACTACATTAAACAATGACATACTATATAATTTTAAAATTAAATAAGGATAATGTGGTAATATACTTGGTCAAACTAGCTTATAAGTAAAGTGCTTATAAGCAAAA